>NC_083586.1:59187236-59282236 GCF_027579695.1 Neoarius graeffei
CAGCTCTCTGACATGTGAACCCTCTTTCATATGGTTCTGAAGAGACGAAGTTTCAGAGAAAGTCAAACTGAATACATCCAACAGTTCAAGATTGACTGACTTTTTTTTTTTTAATTAGTGCGGAACAACTTTAGAAAGCTAGATCAACCATCCATGCAGCATCAGGCATCTCATCTCATCTCATTATCTCTAGCCGCTTTATCCTTCTACAGGGTCGCAGGCAAGCTGGAGCCTATCCCAGCTGACTACGGGCGAAAGGCGGGGTACACCCTGGACAAGTCGCCAGGTCATCACAGGGCTGACACATAGACACAGACAACCATTCACACTCACATTCACACCTACGCTCAATTTAGAGTCACCAGTTAACCTAACCTGCATGTCTTTGGACTGTGGGGGAAACCGGAGCACCCGGAGGAAACCCACGCGGACACGGGGAGAACATGCAAACTCCGCACAGAAAGGCCCTCGCCGGCCCCGGGGCTCGAACCCGGACCTTCTTGCTGTGAGGCGACAGTGCTAACCACTACACCACCGTGCCGCCCCAGCATCAGGCATATCAGATGAAAATTCAAATTTAGTCCAAATTGCTTGAAACTGGTCTCATTGAATTCTGAATCGAATGCAGAACAACATACTTTTTTACTAAATTAAAATATGTTTATCGGTTCTTCAGATATTACAAATCAAAGATTGAAGAAACAGCTTAATTTTTAGAAAACGGCCGTAATATTCTGTATGAGGGTCACATGGTCCAAAATAGGCTTCATTAACCAATGAGATCAAACTTTTTTACTTCATAACTTTTTATTTTGGGTGGCACAGTGGTGTAGTGGTTAGCGCTGTCGCCTCACAGCAAGAAGGTCCGGGTTCGAGCCCCGTGGCCGGCGAGGGCCTTTCTGTGCGGAGTTTACATGTTCTCCCCGTGTCCGCGTGGGTTTCCTCCGGGTGCTCCGGTTTCCCCCACAGTCCAAAGACATGCAGGTTAGGTTAACTGGTGACTCTAAATTGACCGTAGGTGTGAATGTGAGTGTGAATGGTTGTCTGTGTCTATGTGTCAGCCCTGTAATGACCTGGCGACTTGTCCAGGGTGTACCCCGCCTTTCGCCCGTAGTCAGCTGGGATAGACTCCAGCTTGCCTGCGACCCTGTAGAACAGGATAAAGCGGCTAGAGATAATGAGATGAGAGATGAGATGAGAACTTTTTATTTTTCAAGATATTTACATGGAAATTGGCAGCACATAGATGGTTGGATACTGAATACAAAGTTTGAAAAATCTGTAAAAACATTCTACGCAAATTAGTATTTAATTAGTTTTAATTATGCTAATTAGGTACAATGTTAAATCGGTACACTCAATAAAAAAGTAATAAAAGGTTATTTCTAATCCCCTCTTTGTGCTCTGTAGGCCTTTGTATTTCTCAAAAGTAGGGCTTACTAGTGTTTATATGAAAGAATATAAATGATTATTTCAATTAATATTCACAGCTTTCAAGCCGAACCTCGAAAAAACTGTCTGATCCGCATCCAATAAACAATTCACATTAACTGAACTGAAACTGAGACTCGCGTTTCTGAGTTCCGTTTTTTTAAAATCTCATTCCGACCACGAAGCTCTCAATATTGAGATGGAGTTGTTTTCATCAAAACAACTCCAGTTACATTCTAAAATAGTTATTTATTTACAGGAATGAGTTTGATTTGGGGCGGCACGGTGGTGTAGTGGTTAGCGCTGTCGCCTCACAGCAAGAAGGTCCGGGTTCGAGCCCCGTGGCCGGCGAGGGCCTTTCTGTGCGGAGTTTGCATGTTCTCCCCGTGTCCGCGTGGGTTTCCTCCGGGTGCTCCGGTTTCCCCCACAGTCCAAAGACATGCAGGTTAGGTTAACTGGTGACTCTAAATTGAGCGTAGGTGTGAATGAGAGTGTGAATGGTTGTCTGTGTCTATGTGTCAGCCCTGTGATGACCTGGCGACTTGTCCAGGGTGTACCCCGCCTTTCACCCGTAGTCAGCTGGGATAGGCTCCAGCTCGCCTGCGACCCTGTAGAACAGGATAAAGCGGCTAGAGATAACGAGATGAGATTGATTTGAAAAAATAAGTAGGTAAAGCTACGAAAACTCTCTTCAAAGTCTCCCGTGAATCATAACATCAAAACTAGCAGACGGAAAATTTCGCTGAATTTCTGAGACATCAGAAACAGTGAGAGCGAGAGAACATCCCTATTTAAAAAAAAGTTTTCTGATTGATATTGACAAGTAATCCAGTGGGAAACCGATCAGGAGAGAGAGCGAGAGAGAGAGAGAGACTGACCGCTTTCCCGTGACTCAAAAAGTCAAAGAAAAGCACTGGCAGTTTCCTGGCGTCACGCGAGCAGAGTTTTTACTCCGTTCTACCGACTACAATCTGCCGTTACTCCCAAAGTACTGAACAGATCTTAATGAGAGAAACTTCTTTTTGAAAGCAGAGATTATAAGCTTTTTAATTAATGATAGTATTCATGATAGAAAATATTCACAGATTTGGAAACTTAGATGAGTGTCTGCATGGACAATTTTCACAGCACCGCCAGCAAGCGTCTGATACACCTACATTTATTGTTTTGTCTCTTCGGCACATTATAATAATCTCATCTCATCTCATTATCTCTAGCCGCTTTATCCTGTTCTACAGGGTCGCAGGCAAGCTGGAGCCTATCCCAGCTGACTACGGGCGAAAGGCGGGGTACACCCTGGACAAGTCGCCAGGTCATCACAGGGCTGACACATAGACACAGACAACCATTCACACTCACATTCACACCTACGGTCAATTTAGAGTCACCAGTTAACCTAACCTGCATGTCTTTGGACTGTGGGGGAAACCGGAGCACCCGGAGGAAACCCACGCGGACACGGGGAGAACATGCAAACTCTGCACAGAAAGGCCCTCGCCGGTCACGGGGCTCGAACCCGGACCTTCTTGCTGTGAGGCGACAGCGCTAACCACTACACCACCGTGCTGCCCCCGTTATAATAATATTAATAATAATTCCTCATAAGAGTTCTGATGAATTTCCTAAAGCAGAAACCATCTGGGTTGGCATGGGAATGAAAATGATAGCGGAATAAAAGAAAGATGAATGGTGTACAACAGACAGAGAAGATCAGTGACTTTCACTACATGTGGAATCTGTCTGAATGTGCAGTGAGTATAGGTGAGCTAAAGTTCCTGTACAATACATATAATAAATATATGACAAAGCAAACTGTATGGGGATAAAAGTGTAGTTTGTGTGGGTTTTTTTTTTAAGCATTTCTCAAACGGTAAAAAAATGGCTTAAGAACCCTTTAGTAATTCTGTGTTGCAATTATACAATCCTGCCGTGCAGTAGATCTCACTAGTTCCTTCTCTTCAGACTTCTGTTTCCTTTTTTCTGGCCCAGAAATGAACAACGAGCCACAGCAGAGCTGCTGAACCCCACCCTTTTTCCACTGAAAAGACAACTCGCAAGGCATTAAAGGGGAACTGAAGTCATTTTTAAACTCGCTTTATTTCTTAATTAACGTGTTATTCAGTTACGTTTTCGGTTTTAGTAACCTTATATCGTAACTCGTATTGGCAACTAACTGCAGTTAAATATGATACTTATCGGCCTGTTCGGTTTTTAGCCGTGTTGAATTTAGTCCGTTTGGTCCACGGCAGGCGTCGCTTATCCGCGCGATCTTCACGAGACTTGTGCGAGACTTCGAAACGTGAAGAAGTGTCAGCCAGGTGTCAGTGCTGCCATTTTGAAAACTGTTTTCCAAACGAAGTATTGCACAAAAACGAGTTTAAATAACGATTACTGCCGACTTTTTTCAAACTTTCCTGATTGCTATCAAAACAAACAAAACTTCCGGCTTGATTACATCACCGTTCGAAAGAGGGCGTGCGTGTCTTTTTTTTGCATTCGCGCTGAAAGAAATCAAATTAAAAGCCTCAAATGTGATTTAATAAAAGTCAGCGGCGAAGAAGAAAGTATTCAGGCTTGATTTAAAAGAACTGAAAATACTTTGTATTGATTAAGTGGGAAATGCGCTCAGTATAATATGGATTTATCACAGAAACACACGCATGGATTTATTATTTTGAACGAAAACCCACCAGCCGACTGATCCGGCACGTTTTAATTGTGCGACAGTAATGACGTAAATACCAGCGTGATGGAGTAGTGTCCGAAAGAGTTTGTTCATTTTACCAATGAGCTCACTGTATAGTCCTCTATACAGTAATTCCCTATATAGGGAGTAGGGAGTAGGGAACGAGTGAGCGATTTCGGACACAGGGTTTGATTTGCGCTGTACGTTTTACTTCCGTCCTACGATGTCTCACACAGGTCTCAACGAATCTCGTTTACGGCCGTTGCTTTGACATATGGACTGATGTATTACAGAGCGTATTTCAAACACTCATAACCCGCTATAGCAGCGACAAAATAGCGATCAAACATGCATTCCGGTATTTAATAAAATGAGAGAAATAGAATTTTGATAATAAAAAATTTGCCTTCAGCTCTCCTTTAATAATTTGAATAGATGGGAATGGATGAGTTTCAGGCAAAAGGGAAACGTGTCAGTGTTTTTATTATGGTTGCATCAATCTAAATATATTTAATGTCGTAGTAAAGTGTGTAATTTATTATTGTATTATGTTATTTCTACTATGTAGCTGTGCTGTTTATTCAGCCATCATCTTGTGTTCTGCGCTGTAGCATGTTCCAGAAGAGCACAGACTGCTAAAATTACATTCTCCCTTCCTGTCTGTCCCCATCAGGTGATTTAACCAGAAACTTTCTCTCCACTCATGATGATGAGGCCTCAGACAGCTGGACGCACAACGATGAGCAACTCGTCCCCCGCAATTCTTACAAAGCTCAGGCTGATCTGGAGGTGGACAGCTTTGGTCCAGAGGGTCCGGGGGGTCCAGAGAGCTTAGCATTCATGCGCCCCGGACGCTCATTCATCTCAGACGAGGTTCTGGAGGCTCTGCGCACCTCAGACAGGAAAGGCAGGGACGTGGTGGTGGGTCTGTCCAACGCCTGCTGCAAGTGGGGCTGCAGTAAGAGCGAGATCAGCTCCCTGTGCTAAAACGGACACTTCCTTTCTGGCTCCATTCGTCCGTGTGTGTCCATCTCAGACTGTCGTGTTGGTGTCTCTCGTGTCTGCTGTTTGGACGGATGGTGGTGTGTTACTTGGCCTAATTTAAATTCTGCAGCTGGAGAGTAATGTATTAAAATTTATGCAAGTGTGGCGCGTCTCTGAAAGAAAACGTTCCTCTGTGTATTACACCCTGCCCTGCCCTGATTGACCCAAATAAATAAAGCTTCGTTTTGCAATACATTTTATCGCCATGTGATTTTTAGCATCGCAGCAGCATCGGAGGATACGTCTCGTATGGTCTCAATGACACAATTGGAAAGACACTTTGTCCGAGCTGTCTCGGTTTGATGTCTTTGTGCGAATCTGAGCCCTATGAGATGGTGATTGGTTTTCTCTTATGCTTTATGGTCCATAGATAATCCAACCTTCAGAAAGACCTTTGCCCATGATTCGATGCCAACGCCTATATGACCATCCAGGCTGAATAACAGATTGCAGCTTTAAAGAAACGGTTTAACCAAAAATGAAATGCATGTAATTAGTTAAATGTAGTCAGGGAGATCAGCCTTGTTTGAAATTTATTTTTTAAAATTTTGTACAGGAACCACAAGGCAACAAGTATTGATTGATCCACATGTACCTGGAGAAACCCCACATGGACACAGGGAGAAAATACTATTGTCTTAGACATCTTACCTTTCACTTTCGCTGGGACTTTCCTATCACAAATGACTCCTGAAATCCTTCTCCAACTGCTCCACCCTGTCTGCGCTCTCTTTCTCACCTCACTATCGCAGCCCCCATTTTCCTGCACAGTTGACCCCAGGTACTTGAATTCACCAACTTTCTTTACGTCTACTCCTTGCATCTTCACTGCGCTCTCATCCCCGTTCTCATTGATGCACATGTATTCTGTTTTGCTCCTGCTCACCTTCATTCCTCTTCGTTCCAATGCATCTCTCCAAACCCAACTCAACCTCCTTTCTACTTTCATCACATATCACAATATCATCCGCAAACATCATGTTCCATGTTGACTCTTGCCTCACTTCGTCCATCAAGCTATCCATCACTATGGAAAACAAGAAAGGACTCAAAACAGATCCTTGATGGAGTCCCACCTTCACCTTGAACCATTCAGTCGTTCCAACTGCACACCTCACTGCTGTTTCACTGTTCTCATACAGGTCTTGCACCACTCTGATATACTTCTCATTCACTCCACTCTTTCTCATACAATACCATAACTCATCTCTCAGCACTCTATCGTATACCTTCTCCAGGTCTACAAACACACAGTGTAGCTTTCTCTGGCCTTCCCTGTACTTCTCCATTAACATCCATCCAGCCATCCATTATCTGTAGCCGCTTTATCCTGTCCTACAGGGGCGAGGGCAAGCTGGAACCCATCCCAGCTAAGTATGGGCAAGAGGCCGAGTACACCCTGGACAAGTCGCCAGGTCATCACAGGGCTGATACATAGACACAGACAACCATTCACACTCACATTCACACCTACGGTCAATTTAGAGCCACTAATTAGCCTAACCTGCATGTCTTTGGACTGTGGGGGAAACCGGAGCACCCGGAGGAAACCCATGCGGACACGGCGAGAACATACAAACTCCACACAGAAAGGCCCTCGTCAGCCGCTGGGCTCGAACCCTGGACCTTCTTGCTGTGAGGCGACAGTGCTAACCACTACACCACCGTACCGCCCTCCATTAACATACTTAAAGCAAAATTTGCATCTGATGTGCTCTTCCTTGGCATAAACCCGTACTGCTGTTCACAGACTGCTACCTCTCTTCTCAATCTCGCCTCCAATACCCTTTCCCATACCTGTATTTACATTGAATTTACTAAATAAAATCAACCAATTTTTTTTATTCTGGCAACTCTGTCTCCATCTGGTGGTAGAACTACGAACTGCAGCCTTTCTGAACTTTTATTATTATTTGTGTAATTTTGACTGCAAAAAAACAATTTTCTAAAGATATTTTATTGTCTATAAAACTAATTTATAGCGAAATGGTATCCGTGTGGATATAATTCTGTAGGTGGGAGACACTGAATCACCACAGAAAGAACTCCTTCCTGCTTTTCTGAGCTTGAGCTTCTTTTATGGACGCTCTCACTCAAGTGATTTGGCTTCCTATAAGGATTGGAACTACTAGTTCACATATTGTGACCAAGCACACACACATTAAATACGAGTTTCTTTTTTTTTAAATTAAATTTGTATTTCTTTTTCAATAATAAACTTATAAATCTCATCTCATTATCTGTAGCCGCTTTATCCTGTTCTACAGGGTCGCAGGCAAGCTGGAGCCTATCCCAGCTGACTACGGGTGAAAGGCGGGGTACACCCTGGACAAGTTGCCAGGTCATCACAGGGCTGACACATAGACACAGACAACCATTCACACTCACATTCACACCTACGGTCAATTTAGAGTCACCAATTAACCTAACCTGCATGTCTTTGGACTGTGGGGGAAACCGGAGCACCCAGAGGAAACCCACGCGAACACGGGGAGAACATTCAAACTCCGCACAGAAAGGCCCTCGCCGGCCCCGGGGCTCGAACCCGGACCTTCTTGCTGTGAGGCGACAGCGCTAACCACTACACCACCGTGCCGCCCTGTATACAGTGGGGCAAAAAAGTATTTAGTCAGCCACCAATTGTGCAAGTTCTCCCACTTAAAAAGATGAGAGAGGCCTGTAATTTTCATCATAGGTACACTTCAACTATGAGAGACAGAATTGGGGGAAAGAATCCAGGAAATCACATTGTAGGATTTTTAATGAATTAATTGGTCAATTCCTCGGTAAAATAAGTATTTGGTCACCTACAAACAAGCAAGATTTCTGGCTCTCACAGACCTGTAACAACTTCTTTAAGAGGCTCCTCTGTCCTCCACTCGTTACCTGTATTAATGGCACCTGTTTGAACTCGTTATCAGTATAAAAGACACCTGTCCACAACCTCAAACAGCCACACTCCAAACTCCACTATAGCCAAGACCAAAGAGCTGTCAAAGGACACCAGAAACAAAATTGTAGACCTGCACCAGGCTGGGAAGACTGAATCTGCAATAGGTAAGCAGCTTGGTGTGAAGAAATCAACTGTGGGAGCAATTATTAGAAAATGGAAGACATACAAGACCACTGATAATCTCCCTCGATCTGGGGCTCCATGCAAGATCTCACCCCGTGGGGTCAAAATGATCACAAGAACGGTGAGCAAAAATCCCAGAACCACACGGGGGACCTAGTGAATGATGTGCAGAGAGCTGGGACCAAAGTAACAAAGGCTACCATCAGTAACACACTACGCCGCCAGCGACTCAAATCCTGCAGTGCCAGACGTGTCCCCCTGCTTAAGCCAGTACATGTCCAGGCCCGTCTGAAGTTTGCTAGAGAGCATTTGGATGATCCAGAAGAGGATTGGGAGAATGTCATATGGTCAGATGAAACCAAAATAGAACTTTTGGGTAAAAACTCAACTTGTCGTGTTTGGAGGAGAAAGAATGCTGAGTTGCATCCAAAGAACACCATACCTACTGTGAAGCATGGGGGTGGAAACATCGTGCTTTGGGGCTGTTTTTCTGCAAAGGGACCAGGACGACTGATCCGTGTAAAGGAAAGAATGAATGGGGCCATGTATCGTGAGATTTTGAGTGAAAACCTCCTTCCATCAGCAAGGGCATTGAAGATGAAACGTGGCTGGGTCTTTCAGCATGACAATGATCCCAAACACACCGCCCGGGCAACGAAGGAGTGGCTTCGTAAGAAGCATTTCAAGGTCCTGGAGTGGTCTAGCCAGTCTCCAGATCTCAACCCCATAGAAAATCTTTGGAGGGAGTTGAAAGTCCGTGTTGCCCAGCGACAGCCCCAAAACATCACTGCTCTAGAGGAGATCTGCATGGAGGAATGGGCCAAAATACCAGCAACAGTGTGTGAAAACCTTGTGAAGACTTACAGAAAACGTTTTGACCTCTGTCATTGCCAACAAAGGGTATAAAACAAAGTATTGAGATGAACTTTTGTTATTGACCAAATACTTATTTTCCACCATAATTTGCAAATAAATTCTTTAAAAATCAGACAATGTGATTTTCTGGATTTTTTTTTTCCCATTCTGTCTCTCATAGTTGAAGTGTACCTATGATGAAAATTACAGGCCTCTCTCATCTTTTTAAGTGGGAGAACTTGCACAATTGGTGACTGACTAAATACTTTTTTGCCCCACTGTATGTAAATACTTAATTAAATTTAATTTATCTAGAAGTTCTCTTTATTTTCTATTCTCTGTTTATACTGTAATGATCCTGCTGGAATCTTAATTTTCCTGAGGGAGCCCTCCCAAAGGGATCAATAAAGTTCTATCTAATCTAAGACTTTATGATTCATTCATTGATGAGCGCGCATGCGCAGGTGGATAGGAGTAGCACGCATGTGTATATTCAAAATTTATTAAATGGCCTATTTTGCCTAAAGTTAAAGAAATGGATTTCAAAATCATCAATAAGATTTATCCTGCGGCAGAGCTTCTAAAACAAAAAGATTTAATGTTGAGGTGGATCAGTGTTCCTTCTGCAATAATGATGATGAAACACTGGAGCATTTGTTTTATTTATGTCCTGTTTCTCATTGTTTTTGGTCAGATATTAAAAAAAACTGGGTATCATTTAAAATTAATGATGTTCCATCCTTTGAATTATATATTATTTTCTACATGGATAATTTGTCCTGGGCGGCACGGTGGTGTAGTGGTTAGCACTGTCGCCTCACAGCAAGAAGGTCCGGGTTCGAGCCCCGTCGCCGGCGAGGGCCTTTCTGTGTGGAGTTTGCATGTTCTCCCCGTGTCCGCGTGGGTTTCCTCCGGGTGCTCCGGTTTCCCCCACAGTCCAAAGACATGCAGGTTAGGTTAACTGGTGACTCTAAATTGAGCGTAGGTGTGAATGTGAGTGTGAATGGTTGTCTGTGTCTATGTGTCAGCCCTGTGATGACCTGGCGACTTGTCCAGGGTGTACCCCGCCTTTCGCCCGTAGTCAGCTGGGATAGGCTCCAGCTTGCCTGCGACCCTGTAGAACAGGATAAAGCGGCTAGAGATGATGAGATGAGATGAGATAATTTGCCCTCTTCTGTTTCGGACATTATTGACATAATTTTATTAAGGGCTAAATATCATATTCACTGGAGAAGCTGTAAGCCCTCCTTCCCTGGATTTATTAATGACTTTAAAATGTTTTTCTTGTCTCTCAAAAAAAATAGGCTGTAAAATTGCAAGAAAAACAAGTATAGACATTGCTCGTTATCTGTTATTGAAATTTATGAATCCTTTTGTGTCTCTGCTCCGTTATATGTTCATTTAATTGCCTAATTTAAAATGTAATTTACATGCACCTTATTTGTTTGTTTTTGTTTTTTTTCTCTTACATGTATCCCCTAATCTTTAATTTTAATCCATATCCTCCCTGAGAGTTCTTCTTCTTTAGGGTTTTATGGCGGTTGGCAACCAACTTAAAGGAGCATTACCCACACCAACTGGGCTGGAGTGTGGAACAGGTAGATATTGGATTAAATAAACAAAACAAAACAAAAAAAAACCCTTATATCCTCTGGGCTCGGGTGACCAGATTTCCCGAGTCTAAAACCGGGACACTTTGCGTGTGACCGTGATACTCGTGCACGCACACGCGTTTTGATGTAAACATGCGCCGGCTCAAACCATGGCTCAGACAGGTGCTTTTATCATTTTGTAGAAGCTCACTTTTATCAACATTTCAGAGAATAATCAAGTATTTTCTTGTTATCTACATGTACTTCTATCACAATTCAGTTAAAGTAAGAAAATCAGACAACACATGTGATGATAGAGAATAGGCCAATAGCCTAAATTTCAACTGATTTATTTCACCTTTGTGAAAACGCCAAGAAAATGCATTGCTTGCATATTAACATCAACATTTTATGCGATGAACTTTTTTTTTTAAACAATAGGCTGTGCATTGTAACAGGAATCAGCGCATGAGCCTAATTGTTGTCACTTCCGAACCTTTACCCAAAATGCCTCTGTTTAATCTTAACCAGTGTCGGCTATTAACTATTTTGAAAACGTGAGCCCTGAGTTGACAACAGCATTAAACAAGTCAAGACAATCTGTGATACAGATTAAAGACAGATGAAAGACAACAAAAAATGTTTCAGAAACACAGCCACCCAACCTAAAGAAGATGCCATTTTATTGCATATATTTACATGATGAGTGAATTTGCTCCAGTAGCGCTTTATTGCCCGAGAGCCTGCTGTGAAACTGCGAGCAAGTATCGTCGAAATTGGCCCGAGTAATGAGCAAGGCTTCGAGAGTAGGCACGGTCATGCGATTCCTCTCGTCAGTCCAGGTGTTGCTCATGAGTGAAAATATTCGCTCAACTGGAGCATTGGTGCCAGGTAGGCAAACTGGCAAAGCTGGCTGACATTGCTGTAAGGAATCTTCCTACTCTTGAAGTGTGCGAACATCTCCGCCCAGCGCTCATCCGTTCGGCATTGTTGCGCAGTAGTTGACAGCCGCTAGCGAAAAAAAAAGTTATAACGCGGCCTCTATATTGCAATACTGTACAAATAGATACATTGTAAGGTTGGCTGCGCACATACGCTCATTGATGCTGAGTTGCTAGAAGCTTTATTTAGAGGTCTGCGCGGGTCGGATTTTTCAGTCCCGCTCCCTCCCGCGCCCGCATTGTGCAGTCCCACTCCCGCCCGCAAAGAATTATAATCCCGCATGATGCAGACGTTCGTGTTATTTCTCAGGAAAGTTCTTGTCTTGACACAGCGTGATGGTACCCCACCCCCTACTTTGAGTGGATTTTCTCAGGAAAGTTCTTGTCTTGACACAGCGTGATGGTACCCCACCCCCTACTTTGAGTGGATTTGAGTATAAATATCTACAGCTCACGTTCATTATTGTTTACCTTGCTTCTGAATTCAGCATGTAGTGTCTCTAATAATAATAATTAGTGCTGTCAAGCAATTAAAATATTTAATCGCAAATCGCACATTTTTATCACATGAGAAACCATTGTAATTCTCCGATCAGCATAAAAAAGTGAATGGGCTTGCTTTGTACCAAGGGGGAGAGTGTGTGTGTGTGGTTTTTTTTATCGCAAAGCAGAGCTAGTAAGAGAAGTGAATTGATTTACTGCTTGAGTTAGTCTACAACTTTAATCAGAGAGACAGGTTACACAGTGCCGATAGGCTTGACTCAATGCTATCCCAGAAATCCTTCCTGTAATATGCAAATTTGGCCACCTCTGATTGGACAGCCAAATTTGCATATTACAGGAAGGATTTCTGGGATAGCATTGAGTCAAGCCTACCGTCACTGTGTAACCTGTCTCTCTGATTAAAGTTGTAGACTAATGCAAGCAGTAAATCACTTCACTCATGGTTCTTTTGCTAGCTGGGTGTGAACTGCGAGTCATTAGAGTGATCAAAGGATTTCCCGTTAGGGTGATCAATGGCAAATTTAAGATGCTATTCCTCACTTAATCTGGCAATCTGACTCTCTCTGCAAATTTAGGCATCTTAAAATATTTTTATTAATGCCAAATAAAATATCCAGCACAAATTATATATGATAGACATAAATTAATAATTTATAAATTTTATTTCAAACACATTTTTAGTTAGCGGGACTGCAGCTTATCACCACTCCTGCCCGTGCTGCATATGTGCAGTCCCGCTCCCGCCCGCGCGCATATGTGCACTTCCGGTCCCGCCCGCGCCCGCAATGAGCTTTCAAAATTTGTCCCGCACCGCACTGCTTTGCGGCGGGTCCCGCGAGTCCCGCGGGACTCCCGCAGGAGTGCAGGGCTCTAGCTTTATTGACATCTCATTGGCTATGTATGATCGCTGTAACCGGGACAGTTTGTTAGTGTTTGGTGTAAACCAGGACATTTCAGCGTCCCGACGGACCTTTGTCGGGACTGGGGACACACAACTCAAAATCGGGACTGTCCTGGTCAAATCAGGACGTCTGGTCATGTTACTCTGGGCTAGCCCAGTTTCTCTGAGAAATCTGAGAACAAAATGATATATATGGCTAGATGCCTTACCCAAGATGCCAGGTAGATTAAAACTGCTGTGTTTCACTGTGCTTAATGACTGACAAAGGTTTCTTCTTTCTTCCTCATACTGTTTGCAGTGAAATAAAACATGCTCTACTGTTTCCAGCTGGCTACAGTAATCACAGTTTCCTGTGTGATGTTTACCCATTATTTTTAGTGTACCGTTAAGCCCTGTGTGACCAATTCTTAGACGGGTTATCATGCTCTCATCTTTCCTACTTCTACCTTCCATTCTTCCTTCGTCCACCTGTTTTTGGATGTTGTACAGATGTTTGCCCTTTTCATTGCCATCCCAGTATTCCTGCCAGATTGATTTGGCATGGCTCTTTATAAGGACCTTAGCCTCCGCCTTACTCACAGGGATTAGTAAATCTACCTCTTTATGCTTGAGTGTTTGTTTGGCTAACTTGTCCACCTGCTCATTACCCTCAACACCAGCATGTGCCGGTACCCAAAGACAATGAGTTACTATTCCTACTGCTTCTAGATGGAATAATGTACTGTATACTTCATTAACGAGGTCGCCCCTGAATGATCTACCTGACTGTATGCTTTGTAGAGCTGAATAACTATCTGAGATGATGACAGTATTGTGAATTTTGTTTTCTTTTATCCATTCCAGGGCCATCCCTGAGAGTTTGTACATTTTCCTGTGTGTGTGTGTGTGTGTGTGTGTGTGTATGTATGCATATATATGAGTGTTTAGTCTACGTCTAGTTCATATCTAGAGTGTTTATACTGTTTATATTGTCTGTTTGAGTGTTTAGTCTGTGTGTAGTTCTTATCTAGTGTTTACACTGTTTATATTGTCTGAGTGTTTAGTCTATGTCTTGTTCTTATCTAGTGTTTATACTGTTTATATTGAGTGTTTAGTCTGTCTAGTTCCTATCGAGAGTGTTTATACTGTTTATATTGTTTGGTTTTTTTCAATTATTCTATTTTTATTTATTGCACTGCCTGTTTGCACCGTGGGTCAGAGAGGACTGATATTTCATCTGTGCTGTATGTCGAGCATGTATAGCATATTTGATAGTGATGTGTCGGTCGCGAACGATCCGGTTCAAAGAGCCGGCTCTTTGAAGTGAACGACGGGAGCCGGCTCTTCGGTGGGAGCCGAATTAGGTGCCTCAGAGAGAGAGAGAGTTCAGCTCAGCTGAAGGATGATTGTCTATTTGACAACCATGATGATTGTTTTGTTGCCGTGAATTCCTAAAGCTCATGATATAAATTGTCGCTCATAAATTGACAGGTTCGGTCGGCAACCGCCTCGGCATGGCCAGATTAATCTGCGGTATACAACGAGACAGCAGTCATTATAACAGGAGCAGATTTGCTGTTCCAGCGGCTTCTCATTACTGGTGGAGCAGAGTGCGGCACTTTTTTCTCTTTTTACATGCGCTCAAGGTGCCACTCAGCCCAGCCCCCCTCCCATTTCAGGAGCCTCACTGTCTCCTCTCATCTCCAAGATTCCATAAGGCTGCTGGGCCATAGAAGGTTCACGCTACACGCGTGTAAAGAAAAGTGGACAAACGTAGCATGACTTGCTCTGGGCCATAGAACGGCGTTCACGTTGCACGCTGCACACTTCACGCGTGAAGCGAGAAATGAACATGCACACTTTTTTCTAGGCGTGAAGACGGAAATTCCAGTCAATGCATGCGGTCACCGCCGCGCCAGCCAATCAGAACGGGTCTAGGGAGATAACTCTATGCTTTCAGGGGAAAACTTCAGAAAAAATATAATTGAATGGTATAATTGAAAAATAGTTCTTCATCGGGATTGTCAAGCAGATTATAGAATGTTCGGTGAAATTCACCACGGGTTTCTCTCAGAAGGAAGTGTTCTCGGCTCCAAATTCTGTTCCTTTTTCTCTTCCTCTGTCTCAGTAAAAGCAGAATGAGGCAATCGTCGTCATCCGAAGAGTCCATATTGTTGGTTACTCGGTCAAAGTAGAACAGACGCAACACGTGAACATCCAAGCATGAAGTTTAATGGCCCAGGGTCCGGTTCTTCACGTGAACGTGCAGCGTGAACCTTCTATGGCCCAGCTGCCTAAGGCTGCACTCTATCCACGGCTTACACACGTGATGGCACGGAGGATGTGTATAGTGGCAACATCTGTCCCCTCAGAGAGGATCTTTTCAAAAGCAGGACAGATTATGTTGACATATGTAATGTGAATGTGTATGACTGACAGATGTATTCTGTACAAATGTTTTGGTTCCACTCCACAAGGGGGAGCTATCGATTTTTCAATAAGAGGTCAAGTGTATTGGTGACGTCACTCCCAATATAAAAGACGGTTCCCTCTTGTGATCATTCTCTTCTAAAGGTTTACTATACAAACTAGATAAACTAGGTATAGATGGTAATATGTTTAACTGGATAAATGGTTTTCTACATAATAGAGTCTTACAAGTAAAGGTTGGGGATGCAATATCAGATGAGTTTAATGTACAAAATGGTGTTCCTCAAGGAAGTGTAATTAGTCCTATTCTCTTTCTGATTGCTATCAATGATTTAAATTTAAGTGGTATGCAAGTGTCCATATTTGCTGATGATACTGCAATATGGAAAGCAGGAAGAAACATTAAATATATAAAAAGACAGGTTCAGAGAGCTATCAATGATCTAGAAACATGGTGTGATCAATGGGGCTTTAAGGTTTCGAAGGCCAAAACAAAAGTGATTTTATTTCATAGGAAAAAGTGTAAAGAGCCTATAGATATTTATTTTCAAGGTACTAAGCTAGAGCAAGAAAAACAAGTTAAATTTTTAGGGTTAATTTTTGATCAAAAACTTACTTGGAAAGATCACATTGACTATGTAGTTAAGAAATGTAAAAAGAGGATAAATCTGCTAAAGGTGATCTCTGGTTCAAAGTGGGGTGCAGGTAAAGAAGTATTGTCATCTGTATATAAAGGTCTAATTAGGTCTGTTATTGATTATGGGAGTGAAGTTTATGACACTTCAGTTAAAACTCATAAAAATAAGTTGGACAAAATTCAGGCTCAATGTTTAAGAATATGCTGTGGAGCATTAATGACAACACCTATTAATGCACTACAGGTTGAGTGTGGTGATATGCCTTTAGATCTACGAAGGTTGTGGTTGCAATGTAAACTAGCGGTTAAATATAAATTTAATTCTAATCATCCTACTAGTGCATGCTTTAAAGAAGCTTATGATGGTAAATACCAGGATTCTTTCAACAGTATATTTAATAAAGTAAATGAGTACACTAAAGATCTCAATATTGAGGGTCAGGAAATAATAGTTGATAATATTCCTTATTGGGAATGTGGAGACATAAAAGTTTGTTTAGATTTAGCTAATAATATCTCTAAAAAGGATATTCCAGTTATAAATTTAGCACATAGTAAGGAGTATTTGCAAAAGTGGAATAATCATTTAAAGGTATACACCGATGGTTCTAAAAGTGAGAATAAAACAGGTTGTGCATTCTATGTTCCAGAAATGGGCTTTAAAAAATGCATGAGATTAACTGATAATACAAGTGTGTGTGAATCTGAGTTGGTGGCTATTCTGTTAGCCATTTCTTGGTTAGCAGAGAATCCTCCTTTTCAGTTTGTAATTTTATCAGATTCCTTATCTGCTCTACAAGCTATTGAAGGAGATAAATTAAGTAAGTTGGTTTGTGAGATTAGGTATCAAATATTTATGCTGCAAAATAAAGGTATCAATGTGGAATTTGCTTGGATTCCTGGTCATGTGGGTCTAAGAGGAAATGAGGTTGCTGATCAGTTGGCAAAAGAAGCTCTTTCTCATGAAAATGTTGAATTGACAATTTCCCCAGAAATGGCAGATATTTTAAAGGACATGAAGGGGGTTATCATGAGGTTATGGCAGGATTGCTGGAATAAAGATGTTAAGGGAAGATTTTATTTCAAGTCTGAAAATAAAGTGTCTCTTAAGGTGAAGTATACAGACTCCAACCGAAGGAAGGAGGTGTGTATGACTCGAATCAGGTTTGGTCATTGCTGGTTAAATTCTACAAGATGCTTAATAGGCAAGCACCCTGATGGAAATTGTGATTTCTGTCAATTCCCAGAAAATGTCCAGCACTACCTGCTAGAGTGTATTGAATTCCAGCACTTGCAGGAGGAACTTGTTAATATGCTTATGTCAAAATCTTTAAAAGTCGACAGTACTTCTCTATTAGGAAATAAAAGTCATTATGACAAAATATGGAAATATGTGCTAGGAACTAAAAAATTTATTTAGATTTAGGTGCACAATTTCGCCTTACTTTATTAACAGGCCCACTTTGTCTTGGTTTCACTCTGAATCGGCCCAGAGTAAAAGGTGATTGGGACTTTTCAATTTTCCATTTCAGGATAAGCACTTTTAGATTAGGGTGTTAAAGTTGTATTATAGGGAAATCATTAATGAAGGTCCATATTATGTTGGGTTTGGTTTCAATACACTTGTGGTGTAAATAACTGATACAGATAGTACCTATAAGTACTATATATTGCAAATGTATATAGAAACACTTAGTGAGGTCTTGACCTCAGTAATTTTGCTACAGGTCGCCATAGCATCACTTGATGGGAGCGACCCTAAATCCCACAACAACAATGATCATTCTCTTCTCTTGAACTCTTGGCTCTGTGCCTGATCTAGAGGACATGCAAGAAAGAGCAATGTTTAGTTTGCCAATTTAATAAATATGCCTCAACGGCTGAAGATGGACACTCGACTCGCCTACTTTTCTAACTTGCACTATTGATTCCTGCTGTGTGTTGGTATACTCTGCCAACAGATTATAACTGAGAGGAGAAATAGAATCAGCCCTTCCAAGCTGAGACACCTGGTTTGCCTCAATGCCAATCTCCACTAAAGACTTATTCTGGGAGTTTGTGCAGCCTTAATGTAAATAGTTTTTTGTTATTGACACTTCTTTGTAATTTTTACTTCTTTGTTCATTGTACTTTATACTTATTTTATATACTTATTTAATATTTTATTTAATAAAATATTTTGTTGCACATTGTTCTGTGTTTGTTAAAATAATTTCCAACTTTGCTTCATAGTTTCTTAGGCCTGATTTATACTTCATAATTTATTTTGTGGCATTTTGTTCAAGGTCGAGTGTGAAATAAAGCCATAAAGGATAAACAGTTGATGTCTTCTGTGTATTTTATATTGGTAATATAACACAGTTTTGCATTATGTTTGTGAGAAAATTATTTATTAATTGGTAAGTAAGTTTTATTTCTATAGCTAGAGCATTGTTACACTGCTATACTTTACAAAGCTTTACAATGGCTACAAAAACTAAAAAATAAAATGGAAAACATCACACATCACATTATCTCTAGCCGCTTTATCCTTCTACAGGGTCGCAGGCAAGCTGGAGCCTATCCCAGCTGACTACGGGCGAAAGGCGGGGTACACCCTGGACAAGTCGCCAGGTCATCACAGGGCTGACACATAGACACAGACAACCATTCACACTCACATTCACACCTACGGTCAATTTAGAGTCACCAGTTAACCTAACCTGCATGTCTTTGGACTGTGGGGGAAACCGGAGCACCCGGAGGAAACCCACGCGGACACGGGGAGAACATGCAAACTCCGCACAGAAAGACCCTCACCGGCCACGGGGCTCGAACCCAGGACCTTCTTGCTGTGAGGCGACAGCGCTAACCACTACACCACCGTGCCGCCCAATGGAAAACATCCTATTGATAAAATATAAATAATAATGTAATTAATTAACTAGTTAATTGCAGCAATTAAATCAAAAATAAAATCTCAGGAGCCGTTTGGGAGCCGAAAGAGCCAGCTCCCGAAAAAGAGCCGAAATTCCCATCACTAATATTTGACAATAAAGTTGACTTGACTTGACAATAATTAAAAAAAAAAAGAGTAGCGCGCATGCGCGGATGGATAGGCGTAGCGCGCATGCGCGGATGGATAGGCGTAGCGCGCATGCGCGGGTGGATCGGCGTAGCGCGCATGCGCGGGTGGATCGGCGTAGCGCGCATGCGTGGTACAGGTCAGGGCTGGGAGTGTAGTGCAGTGTATTTGACAGCGCCTCTGGCACATGACCGAACCATAAACAAAACAAACACTGAAGCCGGAACTGCGATTAATTAATCAATAAACTGGATCAAATGGAAGCGGATTAGTTTGAAGCGGATTAGTTTTGTTATGGAAGCGTTCTGCGCTGTAAATGTGGATGAATTCGGCGCCTGGAGCGAGCAGAGTGAAGTGGAAGAAGAGAGCCGGCGGTCGGATCAGGCCTGAACCCGGGGACACCTGTGAGCAGGAGGCGCTTCACCATCCTCCTCCTCCATCTCCTCCTCCGCGGTTCTACCACCTGCTGGTCCTTTTCTCTCCGCTCCTGGGGCTCTGTTCAGTCCTCAGGCTGCTGGTTTCGCACCTGTGTGCGCTTGTAGCCCGGGTCTGCAAGCCCATCCGCCGCATTATGGCGACCAGACCGAGGGAGGCGGACGGTCGGGACTCGGATGCCGCCGGAGAGCTGATTAAAAAACACCACAAACAGGCGTTTGAGTTCATCTCAGTGGCGCTGCGGATCGACGAGGATGAGAAAGGTAGCACTTAGTTTCACTCTATTGTTTTTGATAACTTCAGCTCAAGTGTTTTGGAAAAACTGGCTTCCGGTCCGGGAAGGAGGTTTGTGTTTGGCTGTCAGTCATTTCATAAACGCTCTCTGGGCCACCGTAGATCTCGTATTTTGCTAGGCTGCAGGCAGGCCAGTTTAGCACCCAGACTCTTTTTTTTTTTTTTTTTTTAAATTAAGAAAAAGGAACGGTGGTGTAGTGGTTAGCGCTGTCGCCTCACAGCAAGAAGGTCCGGGTTCGAGCCCCGTTCCCGGCGAGGGCCTTTCTGTGTAGAGTTTGCATGTTCTCCCCGTGTCCGCGTGGGTTTCCTCCGGGTGCTCCGGTTTCCCCCACAGTTTCCCCCAAAGACATGCAGGTTAGGTTAACTGGTGACTCTAAATTGACCGTAGGTGTGAATGTGAGTGTGAATGGTTGTCTGTGTCAGCCCTGTGATGACCTGGCGACTTGTCCAGGGTGTACCCCGCCTTTCGCCCGTAGTCAGCTGGGAGAGGCTCCAGCTTGCCTGCGACCCTGTAGAACACTGAACACACACACATACCCAGAGTAGCGGGCAGCCATGCTAACAGCGCCCAGGGAGCAGTTGGGAGTTAGGTGCCTCGCTCAAGGGCACCTCAGCCCAAGGCTGTCCCATGTTAACCTAACCTAACCGCATGTCTTTAAACTGTGGAGGAAACCCACGCAGACACGAGGAGAACATGCAAACTCCACACAGAAAGGCCCTCGCTGGCCGCGAACCCAGAACCTTCTTGCTGTGAGGCGACCGTGCTAACCACTACACCACGGAGCCCATCCATCCATCTATTATTTATCCCATCTGACTATGAGCAAGAGGTGGGGTACACCCTGGACAAGTCACCAGGTCATCGCAGAGCTGACACACGGTCAATTTAGAGCCACCAATTAACCTAACCTGCATGTCTTTGGACTGTAGAGGAAAACCACGCAGACAACATGCAAACTCCACACAGAAAGCAGCCGGCGAGGGCCTGGGCTCGAACCCAGGACCTTCTTGCTGCAAGGCGACAGTGCTAACCATGACACCACCGTGCTGCCCTTATTAAAGTGCATATTCTGGACCAATTTCATTTTTTTTTTATATGAAAGTATGTCCCTTTACACACTCATCCAGAAGGGTAATTTTGCACAAGGCCATCTGTCTACAGCAGAAAAAAATAAAACGCGTCTGGAAAAATCCCAAGGGAGTCTGGAGCCAGATTCGTGACGTCACCTGCGGAAGCGCCAGCAGGCTGCGCGAGCTTTGCACGGTTTCAGTGCACAGCCTGTGTAGACCAAGCGCTCCCATTTCTCTCTCATTGTCCGGTCTTTTGGGAAACGATGAGTACTAATCCCATCATGATTGGTGTTGCTACACCCTCCTACGATACATCTGTTAACCATTTTAATAATTACGCGATAGCGTTGAAGAAATTTGCAGAAAACCACCAGGTCGTTTTCTCAAACAAACCAGCGCTGACGTAGGATTCAGAGGGAGGCGTCCCGCACGCGACGTCACGAAAATCAATGTTTGCCGGGAAATCCAAATGCCAAGTTTTTTCAGAGGCGGACCAATTCGCCTCAAATGGCTTGATTTCAACTGAATTTTTCTGGTATTGCACAAGGTAAAAAAAATTGCAGAGAATGCAGAATGTTACAGATATTTGACCGAAGTTTAATATAAAATAGGAGAATTACACTGATCTTGCTCCTGAATTTACCCGTGATATGCACTTTAAGGAGCCATGGAGTTGTAATGTGTGCAGAAAGCGGTTTAGTATTATCTTGCTTTTTTTGGGGGGGGAGAAAAATAGAAATAAAAATGAACAAAAATCAAATCTTCATCAGTGCCGAACCCGATCCGAACCATGTTTTGGTTGGCTTGGCCAGAATTGCAGCAGTAGGGTGGCTGGTTCCTTTCTGCACACTCATTCATTCACACACACACTCTCTCTCTTACGGACAATTTAGAGTAGCCAGTTAACCCAGCTGCATGTCTTTGGACCGTGAGGGAAACCCAGACAGATATGGGGAGAACATGCAAACTCCACTGGGCTCGAACCCAGAACCTTCTTGCTGTGACACGCATACTACTTCTTTTGTGAACAAAAACTGGACTCAAACGTGATAAGTAAGGACGTGGTGTTGTTATATAGCCTGGCAAGCCAGAGTAAATGTGAATATTTAGTCTAGCCTCGCTCGTAGACATTTCCGAAGGGTGTGGGTGGAACAACCCGCTGTCTTTCAAACTGTCTCTGTGCGTATAGGCCAACGCTCTGACCAATCAGCGCAACAGTGACTGTGACGTAGTCAGAGCGACAGAAAGCAGTGGGGGAGGCCTTGAAATAAATAATTTTTCAAAATGCGTATTAATTAATAAACAGGTTCTAGATATTAAGAAGTTTGGAGATAATGACCACAAGTTTGGAGTCTGTACCACATACTTAACACTTTTTTTTTTTTTCCAAGTGTTTTTCAAGGGTTTGCTTAAACTGTTTTTGAGAGTTTTTATTTAGTGGTGTTTGGTGAAATAATTTCCCTTAAATTTAAAATAACGGGAAAATAAGAAACAATCAAAAAGTAATGTTTCAAAGCTGTTTATTAATTCTTCGTACTGCACAAACTAGCCCCATCCTTTTGGCTACGAGCGGAGCCAGCTGGTAGATCAGACTTTTGCCATAGCCGGTCGGCAAACCAGCGAAAACATCCTTCTTGAAAAGGAATGAGCGGAGAGCCTCTTCCTGCTCATGCTTCAACGAAAACTCCAAGTCTAATTCTTCTAAAACTGATTCCAAAGCGGAGTCAAACGCGCGCTGTTCACTAGCCGTAGCCATCTTTCCTGTTGCGCTTTCTCCAGCGTCGCGCAACCTTGTCGTCACTCCTGCAAAAGCCCGCCCAAAGAATCCAAACAAAAACCTTGCGTTGTGATTGGCGGGCACGATTTGATGCCCGTGGTGTTTTGTTGATATGGTGCGAGGCTAGACCCACTCGTAGGCAAAAATATTTTTGGCCGCTAGGCGGGTGGGTCTAGTTTACTAGGCTAGCTGTTATAGGACGTTTCCTGACAACAGAATGGTGTGGTGATGTGTAGTTATTTCTACCACACTTTTTATAAAGAAGGTGATTATGGGCTCGCACAGTGTGAGGTGACAGTACTAACTGCTGTTCCACCCCCAAACCCACCGAAATAACTGTTATAGCCCTTTCCGCCACTCCCTAATCTAGAACAGGGTCCGGGGGTAAAAAAAAAACAACTGCCTCACAAACTGGCAAAGTCCCAAAGTTAGAAAAACTGAGGTGGAGTTTCAGAATAAGAATCAGAATGCCCTTTTATTATCATTGCATATTAACATGCACTGAAATTTGCTGTGTCTCTTAAAACCAAGGGAAAACAGAACCTCATTCACTCGACTCATTGGTCCATTTGCTCACTTGCATTAAAGGAGAGCTGAAGGCAAATTTTTGATTATCAAAATTCTATTATCTCATTAAATATTGGAATGCATGTTTGATCGCTATTTTGTCGCTGCTATAGCAAGTTATGATTGTGTGAAATACGCTCTGTAATATATCAGTCCATATGTCAAAGCAACGGCTGTAAACGAGATTCGTTGAGACCTGTGCGAGACATCGTAGGACGGAAGTAAAACGTACAGCGCAAATCAAACCCTGTGTCTGAAATCGCTCACTCGTTCACTGCTCCCTACTCCCTATACAGGGAATTACTGTATAGAGGACTATACAGTGAGCTCATTGGTAAAATGAACAAACACTTTCGGACACTACCCCGTCACGCTGGTATTTACGCCATTACTGTCGCACAATTAAAACGTGCCGGATCAGTCGGCTGGTGGGTTTTCGTTCAAAATAATAAATCCATGCGTGTGTTTCTGTGATAAATCCATATTATACTGAGCACATTTCCCACATTAATCAATACAAAGTACTTTCAGTTCTTTTAAATCAAGCCTGAATACTTTCTTCTTCACCGCTGCCTTTTATTAAATCACATTTGAGACTTTTAATTTGATTTCTTTCAGCGCGAATGCAAAAAAAGCCGCACATGCCATCTTTCGAACGCTGATGTAATCAAGCCGGAAGTTTTGTTTGTTTTGATAGCAATCAGGAAAGTTTGAAAAAAGTCGGCAGTAATCGTCATTTAAACTCGTTTTTGTGCAATACTTCGTTGGGAAAACAGTTTTCAAAATGGCAGCACTGACACCTGGCTGACACTTCTTCACGTTTCGAAGTCTCGCACAAGTCTCGTGAAGATCGCGCGGATAAGCGACGCCTGCCGTGGACCAAACGGACTAAATTCAACACGGCTAAAAACCGAATAGGCCGATAAGTATCATATTTAATTGCAATTAGTTGCAATACGAGTCACGATATAAGGTTACTAAAACCGAAAACGTAACTGAATAACACGTTAATTAAGAAATAAAGCAAGTTTAAAAATGACTTCAGTTCTCCTTTAAAGGATATGGGACATGAAACATAAAAGCACGCTATATCAGTTTCTTTCCATTAAAAATATGAAATAATTGCATCAACAAATACAAAATCATCTATTAAATTCAGCAAAATCGTTATATTCGTGATGATTATATGGCATTTCTGCTCGACTTCCGATATGCATTTTTTGCAACCGGAAGAGCCGCTGTCACGTGATCATACGTCACAAAAACTTTCGGGCACAGCACAAGCGGGTAGATGAATGGAGAAGTGGATGACAAGAAAATTGTTTTTATAGTCTTTAAAGTACATTGGATATCATACATTGGACATCATGGTGTATTGTGCTGCTTATGGTTGCAATAATTCCAATGGGAAATGCCCTGGAGTAAGTTTTTTTGCATTCCCCAAGGACCCGAAGCTGAGGAAAGTGTGGGCTCACCTGCGCATGCACAGTAGGCTTCGCGCATGCGCAGTAGGCTTGGTAGGACAAATCCAAGCGGTAGGATAACTTTACAGAACACCCGTTGAAAAAACTTTGCACCTACTGTTTCCCACAAACTGTGTTCGGACCATTTCACTGAGGATTCTTTCAACATTAATACTCAGGTACTGAGCGATATTAATTCATGAAACATGAAACAGGAAGTATAAGGATGAGAAAAAAAAACAGTTTAAATCGGGAAGCTGCGCAATTTGCGCCAGGCTGCACAAATGTGCGCAGCTTCCCGATTTAAACTGTTTTTTTCTCATCCTTATACTTCATGTTTCATGAATTAATATCGCTATTTTAAATTTTTTTTTTTTTTTTAATCGGATCTGCGCGATTCAGCCGTGAAAAAGGCGGCATCCGCCGAAAGGCGCGCTGTTTGCATCCCTGCACGGAGGCCAGGGGACAGGGCAGGAATATTTTTGTTGATACGAGTGATCCGGTGCGATTTCGCGACCCCCCTGTTGAAGACCTCTGCGCTAAGCGACTGAAAGCCGAGGTAAGGATTAGTATTATAATTTTGGGTGTATCAATTATTGATTATCATAATTCTGACTCGTTTCGCCATTTTGAATGTTTTCATCTCGGACTCTGGAAGCATTGTATCTCAATCAATCTCGAAAAATATCAGCAAAAAAAAAAACTAGCTTGCAACGGACTTTAGCTAGATCTATGATGAACTTTCAATGTATGATACAAAAATAATACTTCTTTCAACAGATCATTAGCCTTTGAGCAGAATTGTTTTTAACTTACCAGGAAGTGTTATCCAGCCGACCGCTTTCAGTTTCATGAGGGCTGAATGAACTCTCACTCTCAGAATCATCTGACCCGTCAGAGTAAAGACAAGATCCATGTTCATGTGAATTTCCAGCTATCGGTTCGAATTGATAGGGTCTAACTTCACGTCTCTGTGAAACATCGGGAATGTCACTGTCGATGGTGTCCATTTCAGTAACCTGTTTACAGGCTGTTTAGATTCCCAAGCGCTGGCTCCTTGGAAAGTTTTTGTGACGTCACGGGTCACGTGACCACCTAGCTCATTAACGAATCCTTGTTTTACACTGATGTATAAAAAAAGTTGAATAATGTGATGATTTTCACATTTTTGACGCCCTGCAGTGATTTAGATGGCCTTTCTTATGTCCTTTATACATAATTATACCCAGAAAAAAATCCATGTCCCATGTCCTTTAAAATAAGCCGTCAGTTGAATAAGTAATATCTCTAGAAAGTAATATAAATAGAATCTAACATAATTTAAAGTGACTTAAACATTGCACAATAGTGTATTATGATTTGCACTTGAGGTAAAATTGTTGTGGGGGTGGAAGGGTGTGAGTTCAGTTCACTGAGAGCTGTTGGGTCGAAGATGTTCCTGAGTCTGGAAGCGCAGCCGTTACGGCTCTGTAGCGTCTTCCACATGGCAGTAACGAGAACAGGTGATGAAAGGGATGAGAAAATGTTTAAATCGGTGAAATTTAGTTCTGTCTGAAATGTTGTCGTTGTGATAGATGTTTCTTTCTGTAATATCTCACAAAATATCAGGCCATTCTGTTCTGTGGCTGGGAAGTTATTTACTTTGAGGGGATTAAAGCAAATAATGTGCATGAGATCGCTCGCTTCGCGCAGTCAAGCAGACAGAGGAAGTCCGTGTGCGTGCGCATGCGCAGGTTTCCCTTTGAGCGTGCACTGACAGTTCCATCATTCTGTTGCTAAATGAACAGCTGATCATACCGAAGTGCTCGCTGAGCGCCGATATTTATTAGTTTGATGTTTCCTGCGTTTCCTGTCCTTCGTATATAACATAACGTCTTTTCTTCTAGCTTTCCGTTAGTCGGTCTTTCACGTTTCATTCGCACACTCATGTCCTCCACTTTTCTCTCCTTTTTCAAATTTGTATCCCACAATGCCTTGTGCGAACGGGGAAAGCCCACCACGTGATGAGATGCATGATGTAGTATCTTGTATCGGGTCATGGTGAAGCAGGAAAAAATAGCAGACGATTCAGGGCCACGTGGCCTTAAATTCATTAATTGTTCTATTTAAAAAAAAAAATTGGAAGTCTGTGATTCAAATTCAGTAGCTTTCGGTCCACTAAACAAAATAATCAGGTGTCGGGGAAAATTCTTTTTATGACCTACACTTGGAAAATCTGAAAGGTGGTCTAGCTCTAATGATGATGCAAGATAATAACCTTAAAAGTCAATTAAAAAAAAGTTTTTTATAAAACGCAGGTACAGCTCATGCGTTCTGTCTGCTATGATTTGTCCCTGCATACGATACCCCAGTAACATTTCAGTGGAAATGACGACAGGGGCTTAGCCAGGATCGGGAAGGTTGGGAGTGTTTCTGAAAGTAGGGCGTGTAATTTGGTCATGTATGATTTAAAAAAAACTCGTGAAGAGGTTTATCTAAACACGTGATCTTCTCATTCTAAACCTGCCAAGCTTCGCCGGCGAAGCTCTCAAAACTCATAGTATTTTGCTTCCATTCAATAATAATAATAATAATAATAAGTTCAGCTTGTATAGCGCCTTTCAAGAAACCCAAGGACGCTTTACAATTATAGACAAAGAAAAAAATAACAATAAAACATAAATAAATAAATGAATAATAATAAAAAATAAAAGTAAAAAGTCCACCAAGTAGGGGTCAGGATGTAATTCCTGTGGTGTAGCAGCCACAGTCCCACCAAAAGGCGCACGAAAACGAGTCCCACATCTCCAGCACAGCCGCCATGACGCCGTCAGCCACATCGCTCAAACACCACGCCGTGGATCCACAAAGCGAGCACAGAAGCTCCGCCACGCAGAGCGCTGGTGTGTCCCAAACCGCCTGCACAGCCGCCGCGACACCACCGAGCAACATCGCTCGGAACATCACGCCAAGCATTAAAGCACAGAGCGCTGGACAACCACGATGTTAAATGAGCAACGAGCTCACTGCAGTCCACAGCCGGGAGCGCAGGCATCACCCACAGCGAACCAAGGCCTGGAGGGAACCGACGCCCAAAACTGGGTCCGGAGCTACACCACAACCGGTGGACAAAACACTCAAACAAACATCAAACTACACAAACACACAGAAAAAATAAATAAATAAAATGAAAATTGAAAAAGACCCTCAAGCCTCGTTTCGAAGTCTGACCAATAAGAACGCTACATTTTTGGTGGTAAATTTGATTTTCTCGATTTAACTTCCATATATGGAAGTTCCCCCCGCGTGCGCCGGGAAACTGCTGTCCGTCGACAAAAAATGTCCACAGAAAAGCACAAAATTTTGGTTAGCATGGGTTAGTATACATTTTATCGGGCGTGTTTGGGGATTTATGGCTGTTTTTTGAGAATTGGCCGTGTAAAACACAGCTCGCTAGCTAAACCTATGAATGACGACAGCTTGCGCTAGGCTATGTAATGTTCAGTTCTCAAATCTACCAAAATGTAACTGGTTCTCACAAGGTACCAAGGCAGAGCTGGGTCCAGTTCAGTACCAGCACTGTCCTGGTGGAAAAGAGCGATTAGAAATGTAATGGTGATCAGAATTAGACTGATTGACCTGATACACCTTTAATAACGTCTGTAATCCAGGAAGGACGCTGCCTCTTGGGGTATGAACAGGTGAATGTGCATTCTCTTGGACAAAATTAGTATAAAACTTAATGTAGATATAAATATCTTATGGCATGTTACAAAAAAAAAAAATAAAGAAAATATCCGAGCCCAAGTTAAGTCACGAGTCCTTAAAATTAGTGCACGAGTCGGACTGGGGTCGAGTACTACAAGCCTGGCGTAAACTCCCCTGTCCTGAAGACGTAGGCATATTTAACGTTGGAGCTTTACCTCTGAAAACCTCGAACAAAGTGCCGACACTGGAGACTCCTTCTATAATTGTTAAATAAATGCCTCCTTCACCACATCAATGATGGATTATACACGTGTGGAACAACAATAGTTAGACACGTGACAGAAAAAGCTCGGTGGGTGGTGGGATACCGAACAGGAGGCTCTGTGCGTGATCGTTTTTTCAAAGCCGTGTCCGTTTTCCGGACGAGTTGTAAACACGACTTGTTAGTGTGCCGATTGCAGTGATGTAGTGTTTCTACAGTAACCCTGCGCGCACACACCCTCGAGCGAGTGGCCTCGAATGGAATAATCACTCTATTGATCCCACACGCATCGGACCAGCACTGATGGAGGATAAACCAGGACATATGACTGTGACCATCACTGGCATCATCTGCATGCTGTGGAGGAATATTTACAGCGCCGTCCACAATTATTGGCACCCCTGGTTAAGATGTGTTAAAAGCCTTTTAAAATAAATTAAATTTTTATTGCAGAGGCATAATCTCACACTGGAAATTGTAGAAAAATGTAACCCTAAACTCAAGTGAATTTAAAAAAAAAATCCCTGGGGGCGTCGTGGCTCAGGTGAATAAGGCGCCATACCATAAATCCGGGGACCCGGGTTCGATTCCGACCCGAGGTCATTTCCTGATCCCTCCCCGTCTCTCTCTCTCTCTCCCGCTCATTTCCTGTCTCTACACTGTCCTATCCAATAAAGGTGAAAAAAGCCCAGAAAATATCTTTAAAAAAAAAATCCCTGACTAAGAAATAATTATTTTTCATAAAATCACTTGTTCCACAGTTATTGGCACCCATAACAATTCCTAGAAAATAAATGTAATTGGGCGGCACGGTGGTGTAGTGGTTAGCGCTGTCGCCTCACAGCAAGAAGGTCCGGGTTCGAGCCCCGTGGCTGGCGAGGGCCTTTCTGTGTGGAGTTTGCATGTTCTCCCCGTGTCCGCGTGGGTTTCCTCCGGGTGCTCCGGTTTCCCCCACAGTCCAAAGACATGCAGGTTAGGTTAACTGGTGACTCTAAATTGAGCGTAGGTGTGAATGTGAGTGTGAATGGTTGTCTGTGTCTATGTGTCAGCCCTGTGATGACCTGGCGACTTGTCCAGGGTGTACCCCGCCTTTCACCCGTAGTCAGCTGGGATAGGCTCCAGCTTGCCTGCGACCCTGTAGAACAGGATAAAGCGGTTACAGATAATGAGATGAGATAAATGTAATTGAAGCATTTCTGTCATTTCTACTGTAGTTTATAAAGTTGATCAGAGTATCTAGGAACCTCTAATTAGTAATTCATCACATCCTGTTTCCCTGGGGTATAAATATCAGGGTTTTTTCTAGAAAAATTTAGTATGAGGGCGCTCACCATGGCGAGGGAGCGAAGCGGGGGCGGGGGGGAGATGGTGCCGGTTGTCCCCCCCCCCCCCCCCCCGCGCAAAGCCTTTGAAAAATGCTCCAATGGGACATTCTGAGGCTATCTAAGAGGGAAATTGTAACAAATTGTCTGTCAACATTGAAAAAGAAAGAAGTAATCTTCTTCTGCCCCGGACAGTCTTTGGCTTTCTTCCGCTTCGTGCCGCGGGATGACATCTTTAAATGCCCAAGTGTCAACAAAAACAACTCGCGAACTACTTCTGTCAAAAGCTCCCGCGCCGGTGGGTGAAAGGTCATTCAGTCTCGAGAAATCTCGCTCTACAAGTCAGCTGACCTTGTATGTAACCCATGTCAAATCTCGCGAGAGCAGCCGCGACAAGTAAACAACTAAACAACATGGCGCCTCAGTCTGGAAAACGCCAATTCGGATTGTTTTTGCACCGTCTGGCGGTGTATCTACTGTGATTGGAATATTTTTGGAGCAATTATAACGTATTTGATGATCAGACACATTGTCACGTAGTGTTGCTGGGATGTTTTCACGGAGTCGGTAAGGGGGCGCACGCCGAGAGTAAGAGGGCGCAGCGCCCCTGTTCCCCCGTTTAGACGAAAGCCTGAATATGATGCGACACAGAGCCCTATTTCTCTTATCCACTCTTCAACATGGGAAAGACAAGAGAACACACCATTCGAGTAAGGCAGATGTGTGTCGACCTTCATAAGTCCGGCAATGGCTACAAGAAAATAGCCACTCGCCTACACCAGCCCATATCTACAGTCAGAGGAATCATCAAGAAGTTTAAAACAACTGGAACAGTGGCAAACAAGCCTGGACGAGGATGCAAGTTTATCTTGCCACCACGCACAGTGAGGAGGATGGGAAGAGAAGTAAAAAGTTCTCCAAAGCTCACTGTTAGAGAATTGCATCAAAGAGTAGCATCTTGGGGTCACAAAGTCTCCATAACGACCATCAGGCGCTCTCTACGTGCCCACAAGCTGTTTGGGAGGCATGCACGGAAAAAGCCTTTTCTCAATTACAAGCGTAAACGTCTGGAGTTCGCTAAGCGGTACTGGGACTTCAACTGGGACCGTGTGCTTTGGTCAGATGAGACCAAGACAGAGCTTTTTGGCAACAAACACTCTAATACATCACAAAATGTGAGTATGCGGAAAAGCACCCCATGCCCACTGTGAAGTATGGGGGAGGATCGGTGATGCCGTGGGCCTGTTTCTCTTCCAAAGGCCCCGGGAACCTTGTTAGGGTGCACGGCATCATGAACTCTTTGAAATACCAGGACATTTTAAATCAAAATCTGGTGGCCTCTGCCCGAAAGCTGAAGATGGGTCGTCACTGGGTCTTTCAGCAAGATAATGACCCTAAACCTGTGGCCAAATCGACACAAAAATGGTTCACCAGACACAAACTCAAGCTCCTCCCATGGCCATCTCAGTCCCCAGACCTCAACCCAATTGAAAACCTGTGGGGTGAGCTGAAGAGGAGAGTGCATAGGAGAGGACCCAGGACTCTGGATGATTTAGAGAGATTGTGCAAAGAGGAATAGTCGAAGATCCCTCTCTCTGCATTCTCCCATCTTGTGAAATGTTATAGAAGATTAAGTGCTGTCTTGTTGGCAAAAGGGAGCTGTACAAAGTATTAACATCAGGGGTGCCAATAATTGTGGCACACATGATTTCATGTAAAAGAATTATTTCTTAATGTGGGATTTTTTTTTCCCCACTGAATAAATGCACTTGAATTAAAGGTTGGATTTTTCTCTTTTTTTGCATTGTTGTCCTATATTATTTAAAAAAAAAAAGAATTTATTAGAAGCCTAAGAACATATCTTAACGAGGGGTGCCAATAATTATGGAGGGCACTGTGTTTGTGTCCTTTGCGGTCAGTCCGTTGTGTCCATAGTGCAGTCAGTCATTGTACTGGATGGATTAGACTGTTATACCGAGATCAGACTGCACAATATTTTTGTCTTTCGCAATGGTCGCCATGTCGGATTAGGCGATCATAGTGCCATAAATTCTTGCCGTGTCTTGGTCGGGAGATTGGCATTATTACAAGTTTGACCCTGACCAATCGTCATTTGTGTCCTTGAACGTCATCGAGGAGGAGGGGCAAGAAACTGTCAATCATGGCTGTCGATGAACACGTTGTAGGAGTTGTCAAACGAGGCGAGAAAATACAAAAAATTCTGACGTGAGATTTTCATTGAGGTGTCATGGAGCATCACCACATCACCGTTCTTCAGTTATGTCACGCGACGAGGCTTGTTCGTCGTTCCTGATGTTCTTATTCAGGCCCAAAGTTGGAAATTTGCCAGCCGTGACAAAATCATGTAACTGAATTCGTGCAGCCTGATCCTGGCATTGCACCACTGTGTTTATGCTTCTGAGCTGGACATCCCTGGTGAAAAACTTTCAAGGATCTGTAAAGTTCTTTGAGGATCCCAACAAAGATCTTCAAGGATCTTTAAAATTCTTGGCAAGATCTTCAAGGATCTACAAAGATCTTTTAACTTCTTGCCAAGATCGTCAAGGATCTTCAAACCCTCCCTTATTTGGTCTCAGCCAATTTCCACCAACCAGCCACTTATGCCGCTTTTCCACTACCAACGCGGCTGAGTCGGGCTGAGCCGTGCCGTGCTGAGTTGGGCTGAGTCGGGCTGAGCGGGGCTGTTGGAGTTGCATTTCGACTACAACCGCGCTGAATCGTGCTGGCTGGAAGTGGGTGGACACATTGGGTGGAGTTAGCGAAAGTGGGTGGACGTCACGTGATGTCGTTAGGCGGCGCAAACAGTGACATCAGTGACCTTTTAAGCGGTAGTCTCACGACCCGGATAGTAAACAATAAACATGGTGTCGTTAGTGTTGCTGGTCTTGGTGCTGTGGCTTGTTGTCACCGACAACGCCAACAGATACTGGCAAGAGTGTATAGATGAGGCGAGGCGCATAAGGCTTCAGAAATTCTCGTAATTCGTAATTCTTCTTCTTCTGGGTTTACGGTGTTTACAGATCCCAGCGTGCTCGCGGGGCGTGTGTGGGCATGTGAGGACACTCCTCCTCACCAATCAGTGCACAGGGGAGTGTCTGCTCACGCCCCTAGCCTCACTTGGCTCGGTTTGGCTCGCTTCAGCCCCACTCCAAAATCGTGCGAGTTTTGGGTGCTGAGTAGGGCTAAAGCGAGCTGAGTTGTGCTGCTCTGAGGTAGTCGAAACGCGAGCCGTGTCGGGCTGAAGTGAGCTGAAAAAGGGTAGTGGAAAAGGGCCATTAGACTACGTTCAGACTGCACCCTGAAACGACCCATATCCGATTTTTTTGCCCATATGCGACCTGTATCCGATTTGTTATTGACAATCTGAACGACCCATATCCGATTTTTTTGCCCATATGCGACCTGTATCCGATTTGTTATTGACAATCTGAACGACACAGATCCGATTTTTTCACATGCGACCCAGGCCGCTTGGATATGTGGTCCTAATTCCGATACACATACGTTATTTTCACATGCGACTGCAGTCTGACTGGACAGGTCGCATTCATGCCACCTACACGTCATCAACAAGAGACAAACGTCACTATTCTGCGTTGGCTAATCCCGCCTCTTTGGTGGAAAACAACAACATTTGTACAGTTTTCAGAATTTAAATAGACTTATAGAATTGATCAAGGGCGGCACGGTGGTGTAGTGGTTAGCGCTGTCGCCTCACAGCAAGAAGGTCTGGGTTCGAGCCCCGTGGCTGGCGAGGGCCTTTCTGTGCGGAGTTTGCATGTTCTCCCCGTGTCCGCGTGGGTTTCCTCCGGGTGCTCCGGTTTCCCCCACAGTCCAAAGACATGCAGGTTAGGTTAACTGGTGACTCTAAATTGACCGTAGGTGTGAATGTGAGTGTGAATGGTTGTCTGTGTCTATGTGTCAGCCCTGTGATGACCTGGCGACTTGTCCAGGGTGTACCCCGCCTTTCGCCCGTAGTCAGCTGGGATAGGCTCCAGCTTGCCTGCGACCCTGTAGAACAGGATAAAGCGGCTAGAGATAATGAGATGAGAGAGAATTGATCAAGCTAATCGGGGCTTAATTTGAGGGGGAGCAAGCCGGAGCGTGCTCCGGAACCTTGGACGCTGGCTCCGGCAGCTATTTACACTGGATCCGGTGATTCGCCACCTCTCTTGACTATGTAACAAAATAAAATAATAATAATAATAATAATTAAATAAATAAATGCAAGTTTATTTAGTGTTAATGTCTGATTTTGATATCTGTCTTGTTGGTGATTTCTCTCATGAAATGACATCCACAAAATATCTGTTTGTATATTACGGAAAAGGAGGGTGCACGCTTCCGTGGCCGCGGGAGGAAGACGCGCTGTTCGGGGGAAAAAGAAGTGGAAGTGCTGTGCCAGCAGTTTTGCATCAATGACCCACGACATGTCATCAGGGCATTCAGGGAAAGTAATGGAGAATTCATCCCAGATGAACTGAAGGGCCTCTTGGCCGCGATCAACACTGTCCCTATCTCAAGTGCAGAGTGTGAGCGGCGTTTTTCGCAGATGAACTTAATTTGCAGTGTTATTACAATACATGCCCAGAAGCGCCCCCCCTTCTTTTTTTTTTCGCACCGGAGCCACTCATCCTCTGCGCTCCGGGACCTCCCACTTTACAAATTAAGCACTGAAGCTAATGGTAGGTTTGGTAGGGACCTGGATGTTAAACCATCCTGTATTACAAGATTATAAGATTGTTCTGGAAATTTCCAGTAATTTGACACCTTCGGTCTCATTAGTCTGCTGCCCACATTAATCAGATTATTGTGTGAGTTCCACCGCCGCCACAAAAACCACATCGCCAGGTCTCGCCTCATCTCCATGCTTTACTTGCAAACTTGAAGAGTGCGCTTTTTTTTTTTGTTTACGTATTACGTAGATGTGCTTATTACGTGTCAATTTGCGCATGCGGGACACTTTTGGGTCGTTTTCCGTTCATATTGGAGATCGCATACAAGTCTCATATAATTGGTAATGTGAACGGCCTAACAAAAAAATCGGATTTCACAACAAATCGGATATGGGTCGTTTCAGGTTGCAGTCTGAACGTAGTGTTAGAGAAAAGTGCTATCAGCCTTCTTCCACATACAAAAGTTTGGACACACCTCCTCTCATCATTCATAGTTTTTTTTTATTTTTTATTTTTTCTTCTTCTACATTTGTAGAACAACACTGAAGACATCAAAACTATGAAATAACATCTGGAACGTACTGTTTGATGCAGTTCTCTAATCAGCCGATCCCTCGACAGCAGCACAGTCACGCAGATACAAATCACGAGCTTCAGTTAATGTTCACGTATCAGAACGGGAAAAATTGTGATCTCACAGTGAGGTGTGACTTTCTTTCTTTCACTGTGGCATGGGTGTTGGTTTGAGCCAGATGGAGCATGAAGGTTTGAGTATTTCAGAAACTACTGATCTTCTCTTGGGGTTTTGACACACAACAAACAGTCTCTAGAGTTTACACAGACGGAATGGTGCGGAAAACAAAAAAACATAGAATGAGTGAGTGAGTGACAGTCAGTCCGTCCGTCCGGTGGGTGGGTGGAAACAGCCACCTTGTTGATAAGAGAGGGTCAGAGGAAAATGGACAGATTCATGGTTTGAGCTTTTTGGCCAGGAAGGATATAATAACTCATATAATCACTCTTTACAACCGTGGTGAGCAGAAAAGAAACAGCAGAAGAACACACTGGGTTCCACGAACAGCCAAGAACAGGGATCTTAGAGTTTCTATTAAAGTTGCCGGTGAGTGTGTATGGAATTTTGTGGTTAAAAAAAAAAGTTTCATATTTTAGATTCTTCAAAGTAACCAGTGTTTCCTGTATTCGGACACTAAAACATCAGACAAAATCATTTTTGCTTAGAATGTAAACAAACCGGCGAAATGACAGGAGCAATTTGTGAAAAATGTGATGATAATTCTTGAAAAAAAAAATTACATTCTTACCATCAAATACTTTCATTCCATATTTTGTTGCCTTTTTTTGTGTGTGTATTTTAGGGGTTTTGTTTTCGAGTAGAGTTTTTATTTCGTCCTCGGTTGGTTCAGCAACACGCTCCGCCATTTTGTTTTTCTCTACTCACGGTATAGGAGCTGATATCCTAGTAGTAGAGTAGCCAGTCAGAGCGTGCGATTGCTCATATCCAGTGAATGTGGATAGAATATTAATTCTATATGAATATCTGTATCAGTTCATTCCTCCGAATATCCTTATCTGTATGCAAAGTTATATGAAAAGTGGGCGTGGCCTAAAACAGTAGGTCTTCGTCATCTTTTTGATTAAACGTGTACCATCTGGAAACACTGCGGGGGGAAGCAGAGGGTCTGATAGTGTAGGAGTGCTACTCTAATGGCGTGTGTGTGTGTGTGTGTGTGTTCTAGGACACAAGGAACGGGCAGTAGAGTGGTACCGTAAGGGCATCGCTGAGCTGGAGAAAGGTATCTGCATTGAGGTTACAGGAACCGGTGAGTCAGCATCCGTCACCTCTACGTCTACATCCAAAGTATCGACAACTTCTAACCTGACTGTGTGTGTGTGTGTGTGTGTGATGCTTGCATTAGGGGAGAAAGCAGAACGAGCCAGACGACTACAGGATAAAATGAACAACAACCTCATTATGGCCAAAGATCGTCTGGAACTGCTGGGTGAGCACGTCAGCTCGGAGATCTTATTACCCAGAACTCTTTTTAAAACTCCGGTAATCGATTTCATGGGGAAGGTTTTGCTGCGTCTGTGGAGGAAGGTATCGGCTGTGAGACGAGGTTTGGGATGTGACCCGTTCCAGCACTTGTATCTTATTTCCCTAAAGTCAAAAGTTATATTTATAGACGTTCATAACAAGGTTTAACCGTGACGTTAACTCCAGCGTTATGGCCCTTCTCACAAAAAAAGTGGTACATTAAAATATAAGAGCAATGATTTAAAAAAAATAATAATAATAATTCCCTTCTCCTGCTAATCCACTGTAGCGTGGCGTCATTTGCATATCAGAACCTGATAGGCTCTTATCGTTTATGATCCAACAACATGGTCCCTGGTACTTAGACCTTCAAATGTCCGTTTGTCATCGTCGCTGGATTACAGCTCTGAGCCGTGCACATCCTCAGGAGTGATGCTGCTGTTGTTGATAATCTGACGTGGAACATTTTATATCCGGATCCGCTTTATTCAGTCGCTCTATTTTTAGTTTTGGTTTTCTGTCTCTCACATTTCATTCTTCACTCACTCTAAATGTTTCCCCTTTTCTCGTACTTCTACCTCTCTTTCGATTTCTCTGAGTCACTGTCTGACTCACTCTGTGTGACTCACTCTTTCTCCCTGATTCACTCTCTCTGACTCGCTCTTTCTCTCTGACTCTCCCTGATTCACTCTGACTCCCTCATTGTCTATGACTCTCTCTGAGTCTCTGACTCTTTGTGACTTGCTCTTTCTCTCCGACTCTCCCTGATTCACTCTCTGACTCGCTCTTTCTCTCTGACTTTGTGACTCCCTCCTTTCTTTCTGACTCCCTGATTCAGTCTCTCTGACTCTTTGTGACTCCCTCTTTCTCCCTGATTCACTCTCTCTGACTCGCTCTTTCTCTCTGACTTTGTGACTCCCTCTTTCTTTCTGACTCCCTGATTCACTCTCTCTGACTCTTTGTGACTCCCTCTTTCTCCCTGATTCACTCTCTCTGACTCGCTCTTTCTCTCTGACTCTCCCTGATTCACACTCTCTGACTCGCTCTTTCTCTCTGACTTTGTGACTCCCTCTTTCTTTCTGACTCCCTGATTCAGTCTCTCTGACTCTTTGTGAATCCCTCTTTCTCCCTGATTCACTCTCTGACTCGCTCTTTCTCTCTGACTTTGTGACTCCCTCCTTTCTTTCTGACTCCCTGATTCAGTCTCTCTGACTCTTTGTGACTCCCTCTTTCTCCCTGATTCACTCTCTCTGACTCGCTCTTTCTCTCTGACTCTCCCTGATTCACTCTCTCTGACTTGCTCTTTCTCTCTGACTCTCCCTGATTCACTCTCTCTGACTCGCTCTTTCTCTCTGACTTTGTGACTCCCTCTTTCTTTCTGACTCCCTGATTCACTCTCTCTGACTCTTTGTGACTCCCTCTTTCTCCCTGATTCACTCTCTCTGACTCGCTCTTTCTCTCTGACTCTCCCTGATTCACTCTCTCTGACTCGCTCTTTCTCTCTGACTTTGTGACTCCCTCTTTCTTTCTGACTTCCTGATTCAGTCTCTCTGACTCTTTGTGAATCCCTCTTTCTCCCTGATTCACTCTCTGACTCGCTCTTTCTCTCTGACTTTGTGACTCCCTCTTTCTCCCTGATTCACTCTCTCTGACTTGCTCTTTCTCTCTGACTCTCCCTGATTCACTCTCTGACTTGCTCTTTCTCTCTGACTCTCCCTGATTCACTCTCTCTTAATTGCTCTTTCTCTCTGACTCTCCTTGATTCACTCTCTCTGACTCGCTCTTTCTCTCTGACTTTGTGACTCCCTCTTTCTTTCTGACTCCCTGATTCAGTCTCTCTGACTCTTTGTGACTCCCTCTTTCTCCCTGATTCTCCCGGATTCACTCTCTGACTCGCTCTTTCTCTCTGACTTTGTGACTCCCTCTTTCTCCCTGATTCTCCCTGATTCACTCTCTCTGACTTGCTCTTTCTCTCTGACTCTCCCTGATTCACTCTCTCTGACTTGCTCTTTGACTCTCCCTGATTCACACTCTCTTAATTGCTCTTTCTCTCTGACTCTCCCTGATTCACTCTCTCTGACTCGTTCTTTCTCTCTGACTTTGTGACTCCCTCTTTCTTTCTGACTCCCTGATTCAGTCTCTCTGACTCTTTGTGACTCCCTCTTTCTCCCTGATTCTCCCTGATTCACTCTCTGACTCGCTCTTTCTCTCTGACTTTGTGACTCCCTCTTTCTCCCTGATTCTCCCTGATTCACTCTCTCTGACTTGCTCTTTCTCTCTGACTCTCCCTGATTCACTCTCTCTGACTCGCTCTTTCTCTGACTTTGTGACTCCCTCTTTCTTTCTGACTCCCTGATTCAGTCTCTCTGACTCTTTGTGACTCCCTCTTTCTCCCTGATTCTCCCTGATTCACTCTCTCTGACTCGCTCTTTCTCTCTGACTTTGTGACTCCCTGATTCTCCCTGATTCAGTCTCTCTGACTCTTTGTGACTCGCTCGCTCTTTCTGACTCTCCCTGATTCCTTCCGTTTGATTTTCCGTCTCTCATTCTCTGACTCTCTCATTCTCTGACACTTTAACTCTCCTGGACTCTCTCCTTGTTAGCTCATCAAGCCAATAGGTGATGAGCTTACGGGATCATGTGCTGTCCGTCCGTCATCGTCCACATTTCACAAAAATCGCTTCTTCTCCCTCAGTTCTTCACTGATTTTGATTCTTTCTGGCGTGAAGGTAGGGGGACCTAGGGGTGCATAGAACTTCCACCCAGATTTGCTTCATTACAATTATTAATGAAGTTATGGACTAATTAAGCCTTAATGAGCAGTTCAACAAAAATCGCTTCTTCTTGGTCGATTCCTCGCCGTTTTGGATTCTTTCTGGTAAATAGGTCGGTATTCCTAGGGTGGATATCGTGTCTTTATATAGCTTGTATATAGTTTACAACATTTATTGTGCAAGGCGGCCCAGTTTAGATCGTTCCTTCGGGATGAGACGGGGCCGGAGTGAGCTACACTGTCACTGACAGTCTCGTTCTGTTTTTCTGGTTGTGATGGTGAAGCCAAGCTGAGCCCAGACTCCTCGCACACTGACAGCATTAACTCGCCTCTCTCCAACGGCAGCCTCCGCTCAGGTGAGCGCAGGTCATATAATTAAAGAGATGTATTTAATTTTAAAAGACGGTGCAGCATTTTTGTGTATTTATATGTTTGTGTCCGTGTGCGATGGTTTATAGCCGGTGGTGTTGTACCTAAGAAGACCGACGCCTCTTCATCTCTGGTGAAGGTAAAGCCTGCCAGACCTTCCACCAGCGCCGCCCAGCGCCCAACCAGCTTCACTACACCAGCTTCAGGACGAACGGGACCCCAATCCAACCCCAAGGTACTGAGTACACACACACACACTTGTTAAATGCGTTAAAGTGTTTACTCTGTTGGAAAACTAAAGGTGCTCATTTTAGTGTCCAGAGGAGAAAAATAACTTTTGATTTGGTCACGCCTCTGATTCAGTTCACTTAAAGACCCACTGACAGTCATTTCGTATTAATTTTTAAACAAACAATATACGACTCCAAAGATAAATTCTGGTTTTAATTCTTGGTTTAACTGTCCGTTTTAAACATCAGAAGTCATTTTAAATTTCGCGCAGGGAGATTGACCTGGATATGAACTGGGCTCATTCAGAGATGCCGGAAGTGACGTCACATCAGTGTGTCGTTTTTGTTTACAAGTCACTATGTTGGTTCAGTTCTCACAAGTCTTGTGATATTGAGCTGTGGTTTTGTTGTGATTTCCTTGCGTGAAAAAGTTAAATGGCGTCTAACCGAAAAGGGATTATATGTGTGGCTTACGGGTGTTCTAACACCACGTCGGAAGGAGTGAAACTCCATTCCTTTCCTTGGAAAAAACACCCTGAAATAGCAAAAGAGTGGGAAAGAAACGTTTCCAAAACACGTGCGAACTGGAAGTCGACAAAATGGTCACGTCTCTGTTCAGCACATTTCGAGGCGCACTGTTTCACTTTGTCGTCCAGAACTCGAAGAACGTTTGATCCAACTTATCCACTGGTGTTGGAGGAGTCAGCTGTGCCGACGTTGTTTGACAGGCCCGGGCCGAATCAATCTGTCAAAAGAGAAACAGATGACAGCAGACCCCCCGAAGGGGCGGTCAAAAAGCGAAAGTCCGGTGGTGCCTTTGCCAAAAGAGAACGAGCCAGGGTACGTGGCTATGTGTTGTTATTCAATACATGTATGTTGTTTAAAATTTGTTGTAACGTCACAAATGCGTCTTATACCATTGCATATTACTTATCAATAGGCCAGAGCAGCTAATACCAGTAATGTACAACAACTGAAAGGCCAGTACCTTGTTTCATATATTTAGTTAGGATAATATACATGATATATGTGTGGAGTGATAGATATAAGATGTCATCCGGCATGTTTTTTCCTATACCATAAAAGAAAAAAAATTACAACAAATTCCTTTCATCACCCCCTCCTCCGTGTCTTATTATAGAAATTGAAATACTGACAGACTATAATATATAAGAGAATATATAATATATATAATATATAATATAATATATATAATATATAAGAGAAGTGATCGTCTTCGACATGAGCCATGTTTTGTTTTCATGCAATCCAGATCGACATACACTGATGTGACGTCACTCGCCCTAGCGGCAAAAACGGGCAAATGGCTCATGGCGCTTGTAGAAGCCGGGGCAAAAAACACAAAATCGGCTCTGAAATTCTTGAATTTCTACAAAGACGACCCTTTATTCAAGTTGAGTTTTGGATATTTTATTTCACAATACAGCAATAAAACAATAAATATACATATTACGTGGTGTAAAAAGTTGTCAGTGGGTCTTTAACACTACGTTCACACTGCGAGGCTTAATGCTCAATTCCGATTTTTTTGTGAAATCCGATTTTTTTGTGAGGTCGTTCACATTAACGAATATATGCGACTTGTATGTGATCCTCAGTATGAACGAAAAGCGACCTAAAAGTGTTCGGCATGCGCATTGCAGGATACGACGACGTCACACGCAGTGAGCATGGCCAGTGTTTACGGAAGTAAAACCGCCCGGTTGCGGTATGACCCATCCAACCTAGCTTGAATAGCTGCATCCCCCCAAATGGAAATCAGCTCCCTAACCTCTGCGTCCTTCCATTGAGAAGATTCAGAACCTTCACAGCCCGAAGCGTCCCTCGCATTGATGTCATGCGCAGGGGCGCAGATACGTTTTTTGAACTGGGGGGGGGGGGAAAGCTGCCAGCAAACCAACCCCAACCCCGATATGCCTGTCAAACTTCTTGTGGGTTACCATAGCAACCAAGCTTGAGCTCGCAACCTGTGCAGTCTGCGCAGCTCAACCAACCGAATATCAGTCTTTGTTTTGTTTTATGTGAGTTGTTGCAACTATGTCTGTACTGCTGTGCACCTCAATAAACCGAATGGTAATTAGTCTTTTGATTTTTCCGTGAGGTTTGCCTTATGCAAAGAAAGACAGCATAGACGTTTTTTCCTCCCTATAAGTGGGGGGGACCGAACGAGGTGAATTTAAATCTGGGTGGGACGAGTCCCCCCCTCTATCTGCGCCCGTGATTATGCGCCATGTTGTTGTAACTTTTTTTGAGAGACCCGCCGCCTACTTCAGCGCAGAATAGTGATGTTTGTGGCTTGTTGATGACGTGTAAGTCGGATGAATGCGACCTGGCGGTTCAGACTGAAGTTGCATATGAAAAGAGCGGATAGGAATCGGAATTAGGACCACATATCCAAACGGCCTGGGTCGGATTTGAAAAAATGGGATCTGTGTCGTTCATATTGTCAATAAAAGATCGGATACAGGTCACATATGGGCGAAAAGATCGGATTTGAGTCACTTCAGCCTGCAGTGTGAACGTAGCCTAAGAGTCATTTGAATTGAGTGAATCTCTCACAAAGTGGTTAGGATTAGCATGACTTCTTATATCTGGAGTACATGTCTAGTAATAGGTGTGTGTGTGTGCGCGCATGTGCATAGACGTTTGATGTTGCAGCATTTATTTAAGTGTCTAGATGAGAAAAATAGCATTAAACCGTTCGTTAATCTGAATTGATTCACTTAAGAGTCGTTTGAAAGAAATGAATCATTCAGAAAGTGGTTTAGATTTAGAATGGCTTTGTATTGGATCTGTAGTTCTTCATTTAATATAGTGTGTAACTAATAAGAGCGTGTGTGTTTGTGCACACGCTGGTTTTAGTTTGTCCATTTTGGTGCTTAAATGAGAAAAGGATTTGTTTGTGCCTCTGAATTGATTCATGTAAAAGAGTCATTTGAAATAAATGATTCATTCATAAAAATGGTTAGGATTAGACTAACTTTACATCTGTATCTTTTCAATTACTATTTATTGTTTTTAATAATTGAATTAGTGTGTGTGTGTGTGTGTGTGTGTGGGGCAGGCTCCAGCAGGTCGGGGTGCTGCCAAAGGGAACGTTAAAGCCAGCGCTGCTCCTTCGTCCACTCCACAGAGGAAGAGAGACATGAAGAACTTTAAAAACGTGGACAGCAAACTGGCCAACCTCATCCTCAATGAGATTGTGGACAGGTGTGTGTGTGTGTCAGAGAGAGAGAGAGAGGACATGCCCTCTTCTGCATGAATGCTTTACTATATCATCAAATGTTCATTATCAGAAGTACATGAACATATTATATGTGCGGTACAGTCTGGGTTTTTCCATTCCAGTAGCGTGTGTGTTGTGTGTGTGTGTTGTGTTGCGTTGCAGTGGCTCAACAGTGAGGTTTGATGATGTAGCAGGTCAGGAGTTGGCCAAACAGGCGCTGCAGGAGATCGTGATCCTGCCGGCACTGCGGCCTGAGGTACGACACGACACCGCTTCCGAGCAGAGATCATTCACACTGAGCTGGTGTTTCCGAATGCATTTTCAGTGACCACAGGGTTGCCAGATCTGCCAAAATTGGTCCAATATCACTAACTCAATACCAGAACACAAACAAAATGCATATACAGTCTGTAGCAGTCACAGTGAACACACAAAAAACAGAAACAGAAATAAAATGTCAGTTTTAGACTGAAATATGACGCCAAACTCAAAATCTGACTTTCCAAACCTTATAAAAATCCAACACCGAGACGATCACATGCTGTAATGTTTAAAAGTAAAATCATACAGTACTTTTTGATAAAGCGCTATTAAAACCACTGCCTTAAATTATCATTCGCTAAAAGTTTTAAACGGTTTATTATTATTATTTCAGATATTGTGATAAATAAAGGATCGCTTTGAGACCGAGTAGAGTAAATGTTTTAACATGCAGATTGAATGAACCTAAAGCTAGCCGCACACTACGCCGATTTTCAGCGTACCGAGCCAACTGAAGTCGCGAGTCAGGCGTAAAGACTAGTTTTCGATGGTACCGACTCATCTCACAGCCGATTCGAAAAACTAATCGGGAGCCAGACTGATCGGCGAGAGTCGCTAGCAATAGCCAATCATATCTTTCGCATAGAACACGTGACATCATTAAACACAATTTCTAGCGCGAGAAATACGTGTTGGTAGCACCTAATGCAGGTATATACTGTAATTCCATAGACTGAAGCTTTATCCATAGACACAGTGGGCTGGAAAGCCACTCTGCTCAAGTTGTGTGGCTGAATTCCAAATCGCTTTAACTCCCCTATATAAGTGCACTATTTAAGGTTGGGAATAATAGCTCATGCAGCCTAGATAGTGCGCTACATATTCCGTGTTGTGTCATTTGTAATTCAGCCTGTAGCATCTTCAAGTGTTGGATTTAACAGTAACTATATCCAATAGCCAATCACAAAGCTATTAAGTCGTCACGTGATATTTAGCGGAATGTTTGTTATGATGCTTAGTTCGCATAATCTCGTTTGGTGTCGCTTCAATCGCGACTGCACTCGTCAACAGTCGTGAGTTAGTCGGGGATATGCGCGTGCCCTGTCGGGAGTCGGCTCTGAAATGGGTCGGTTCGGTACCGCGTGGATCGGCGTAGTGTGCGGCTAGCTTTACACAATAATCAATCAATAACAATAACAGTCAGTGCGTTTACATGCACATCCAAATCGAGCTGCTGTCGGTAATCGAGCTAAGGGTCCCAGCAGGGGTGCCAGAGAAATCCAACCCTACATGCACACAAGGAAATCGAGCTATTGTGTGAGGTACATTGTGCACCCGAGCCACAGGTGGCGCTACACGCCCCATCGTGTTGGTACATTTCCGGTTGTCGTCATGAAGAAGAGGAGTGATTTCCACTTTACATTCACACCACGTCATTGCCACCTGTTGGCTACAAACTGTCCTGCGCAGACTGCTGTTTTGCAAGACAACTTATTTTGCACAATTGTATATTTTTCTAAAGTCCATTTTTTGCGTACAATTTAACTTGTGTCTTAATAAACACACAAAAAGTTCAATTGTTTTTTTGTCTCCTTGTTCCTCCTGACCTCTTCTGCTGCTCGCTACTACTACTGTTGTCATGCCGACCGAGGCTGTTGTGTTTCCCACTTGTGGTCTCGTCACTTCCAGAAGGGAAGTAAGTAGCTCGACTACGTAGCTCGATAGGGTTTACATGCACTAAGTAGCTCGGCTACAATCGCATAATCTAGGTCGTGTAGCTCGATTACGAGAAATCCAGTTCGATTTCGATTTCAGCCGAGCTAAGGTGTATCCGTGACATTTAGAACTTCGATTTCAGTCGAGCTACGGCAGAAATTCGATTTTCTCTATGTGCACCGAGTGTGTCTGGGCAGTGAGAAAGTAGAACGAATCTGTGTGAATACTGCAAACCTGGCAACCCTGATGTATATAAATACAATTACTAGGTAATAAACCGGCTAGTGGCCTAGTGGTAGCGTGTCCACCTCTCGATCGGGAGATCGTGAGTTCTATTCACGGTCGGGTCATACCGAAGACCATCATAAAAATGGTACCTACTACCATCTGGCAAGGCACGCTGCAATTGAGGTATTTCACCTGACGTCACAGGGTCACGTGATGCCCCGGTGTCCGCCATTTTGGACGGCAAGCTAGCTAATGTCAACAACAGTAGCTGGTATGTTACTGTAGCAATGTTTACGTTCAGTCATTTGGATGACTGTTAAAACCTTTCAGTCTCAAGTTTTTCCTTTACTGTATTTACTAGTTTACTGAGCTAGCTGGCCCCGGAGCGCGCTCAGTAAACTAGTAAATACAGTAAAGGAAAAACTTATAACGGGCCATGTCTCAACAGACTAAGAAGTTATTTCAATGACATTTAATAACATTTTGTTTATCCTGAGGACCGAAAGTAAATGAAAATGTGAACAAACCTTAGCTGTCAGTGAACAATCCTGGTGGAAGCAGGTAAACGTCGTTCTCTAAGCCTGCTAACCTCAATTTTTGCAAATACCTCTCCCTCTGCTCGCCCTGTAAATGCCCAACGTCACTGGATAGTGAAGGTGTTTTCTGCATCTCGCTCCTTTTTCTTTTATGTTTTTTGTTTGTCGCCTTCCTCGCATTCAAACCGATTCGAGCCGTGCCGTCCAAAATGGCAGCGTCACATGACTTGGTCATGTGAGTGAAATACCTCAATACAGATGTGCATGGGGAGTTAAACTCTCGTGGTTACCAGAGGACTAGCCCCCCACTGTAACCCTAGCTATGTAATAGGCGAGAGGCAGAGGGCTACGGAAACGGAGATCGGCGCCGCCCGATGCGCCATATCAGAGTTGGGCCTGGTTAGTACTTGAGTGGGAGACTGCCTAGGAATATCAGGTACTGGGCGTGGGAAGGACTTTGATTTGATTGATTTGACTAGGTAATAAAGTGCTTTTATTTCCCTTCAACTTGAACAGTTCACTCTGGGACGTAAATCCTCTTTGCAAAGCGCCTGCACACTCTCTCTCTCTCTCACACACACACACACACACACACACACACACGAGTGAGGAATTAAAGGTAGAGTTCACATTAACACTGAAACAGCAAGAACGTGATGAGATCAGTGAGAACCTGAGCACGGCCTCGTCCAGCTCCTGAGGACGATTTGTGGCTCCCAGCACCCGGTCATCTCCTCCTGACTACACACACACACACACACACGCGCGGAGAGTAAACCTACAGAAAAACAAAACTTGTATTCAAATATAGTTGAGAGAGAGAGATTCATACCCCATCAAACTCAATGAGGAACTCCTCACCAAATTTCACATAAAGAATACCTCTGGGCTGATTTACGTTGCTATGACTTTTCTTACTGATCCGGATCACCGAACCGGAATGATCCATGAAAAACGGGCTTTTTTCAGTCACTTACAACTCTGTTAATTTTCCTGAGTTTTTTTTTTTTCAATCAGTTTTTATTTCGTTCATCAGCCATAAGGCGATGAGTTATCGCCATCACGTGGCATCCGTCTGTCCACTATTCACAAAAATCACTAGCCTGGCAAGCCAGACTAAACGTGAATATTTAGTCTGGCCTCGATCCGTAGACATTTCCGACGGGGGTAGGAGGAACAACCCGCTGTCTTTCAAACTGTCTCTGTGCGTATAGGCCAACGCTCTGACCAATCAGCGCAACAGTGACTGTGACGTAGTCAGAGCGACAGAAAGCAGTGGGGGAGGCCTTGAAATAAAAAATTTTTCAAAATGCGTATTAATTAATAAACAGGTTCTAGATATTAAGAAGTTTGGAGATAACGACCACAAGTTTGGAGTCTGTACCACATACTTAACATACACTTTTTTTTTCCAAGTGTTTTTCAAGGGTTTGCTTAAACTGTTTTTGAGAGTTTTTATTTAGTGGTGTTTGGTGAAATAATTTCCCTTAAATTTAAAATAACGGGAAAATAAGAAACAATCAAAAAGTAATGTTTCAAAGCTGTTTATTAATTCCTCGTACTGCACAAACTAGCCCCATCCTTTTGGCTACGAGCGGAGCCAGCTGGTAGATCAGACTTTTGCCATAGCCGGTCGGCAAAACAGCGAAAACGTCCTTCTTGAAAAGGAATGAGCGGAGAGCCTCTTCCTGCTCATGTTTCAACGAAAACTCCAAGTCTAATTCTTCTAAAACTGATTCCAAAGCGGAGTCAAACGCGCGCTGTTCACTAGCCGTAGCCATCTTTCCTGTTGCGCTTTCTCCAGCGTCGCGCAGCTTTGTCGTCACTCCTGCAAAAGCCCGCCCAAAGAATCCAAACAAAAACCTTGCGTTGTGATTGGCGGGCACGATTTGATGCCCGGGGTGTTTCTGTTTATATGGTGCGAGGCTAGACCCACTCGCTAGGCAAAAATATTTTTGGCCGCTAGGCGGGTGGGTCTAGTTTACTAGGCTAAAAAATCACTACACCTCCCTGAGTTTTCAGTGGATTTTGATTGATTTGTTTTTTAGATCAAATTGTCCTCATCGTTCTCATGAAGAGCAACTTGACTCATTATAAACGACTCTGGTACAGCCACGCGAGCTACTGCGTCGCTGATACTCTGGTTGTTCTCCTAACGTTTTTTAGGACGCAATTTCTCCCTCAGTTTTCAACCAATCACCAAATTTCACACGAAGAAGAATACCTCTGGGCTGAATTACGTTGCTATGAGTTTTCGTGCAGATCCGGATTCACTGATCCGGAATGATCCATGAAAAACGGACTTTTTTTTTTTTTTTCAATGACCTGTCAGTTTTCGTGATTTTTTCAAATTTTTTTTTTTTAGTTTATTTTGTTCAGGGCGGCAGGCCGCAACTTTTCCTTGACTTTCAATTAATAAAGGTCAGCTAGCGCATATTACTGTGACTTTAGTCACAGTCTCTATCTTTGTTGTTGCAGTTGTTTACAGGGCTGAGAGCTCCAGCGAGAGGACTGCTGCTGTTCGGGCCTCCTGGTAACGGGAAGACCATGCTGGTACACACACACACACACACTGATCACATCCTGCTTCACTACACACTGCTCATCCAGATACTCATTAATTTGTGTGCATGTGTTTTTCTCTCCTCCAGGCAAAAGCTGTTGCCATGGAATCCAATGCTACCTTTTTCAACATCAGTGCTGCCAGTCTGACCTCCAAATACGTCAGTGACCTTTCATTTCCTTCTTCTTTTGTTTGTTCAGTCCTTTCTCTCTCTCTCTGCGATCCCTCCTAATTATGTCTATTATTTATTGGACATGTTCTTAGTCCTCAGTTATTAGATCTCGTGTATGTATCAACATTTTATCTTGCAGCATTTATTTACGTGTCTAGATGAGAAAAATAACATTCAAACCCTTCACTGATTTGAATTGATTCACTTGATTTGAAAACGATTCAATTGAGTCGTTTGAAAGAAATGAATCATTCAGAAAGTGGTTCAGATTCAGAATGACTGTACTGGTTCTGTAGTGCTTCATTTAATATAGTGTGTGATTTAATAATAAGATTCTGTGTGTGTGTGTGTGTGTGTGTGTGTGTGTGTATACACTCATGCAGGTTGGTGAAGGTGAGAAATTGGTACGTGCTCTGTTTGCTGTTGCTCGAGAACTGCAGCCATCAATCATCTTCATTGGTGAGAAACGCGCGCGCGCGCACACAAACTCCACCAGAGGGTGTGTGTGTGTGTGTGTGTGTATGCAGTAGTCTGGTACACTTACAGTTGACACAGTATAGAGGTTTTTCACCCACGTGACCAAGTCATGTGAGGCTGCCATTTTGGACGGCACGGCTCGAATCGGTTTGAATGCGAGGAAGGCGACAAACGAAAAACATAAAAGAAAAAGGAGCGAGATGCAGAAAACACCTTCGCTATCCAGCGACGTTGGGCATTTACAGGGCGAGCAGAGGGAGAGGTATTTGCAAAAATTGAGGTTAGCAGGCTTAGAGAACGACGTTTACCTGCTTCCACCAGGATTGTTCACTGACGTACGGAAGTACACGAAGCCCTCGTCTTTACCTGACTTCGGCCCACATGATCTGTATACCTATGTCGTTAAAAACCCATCGCCATACACAGGTATTGATCTGAAAGCGTATACGAGTTTGGATGCCTACAAATATTTTGTGTCAGGCTGGGTAACATGCCTACATCAGCGGGTCGTCCCTGGAGCCGGTGGTCGCCATCTTATTACAGCTAAGGTTTGTTCACATTTTCATTTACTTTCGGTCCTCAGGATAAACAAAATGTTATTAAATGTCATTGAAATAACTTCTTAGTCTGTTGAGACATGGCCCGTTATAAATTTGCTGTTACCAGGCAATGACCAAGAACTGTATTATTAGGGTCGGTGTCTGTGTTGTAGCAGTGTACTAGCAGCTAGCTGTTAGCACTAGCTAATGTCAACAACATGGTAGCTAGTATGTTACTGTAGCAATGTTTACGTTCAGTCATTTGGATGACTGTTAAAACCTTTCAGTCTCAAGTTTTTCCTTTACTGGATTTACTAGTTTACGGAGCTAGCGCGCTCGGGCAGGCCGGGAGCGAGCACGCTAGCTCCGTAAACTAGTAAATACAGTAAAGGAAAAACTTGAGGCTGAAAGGTTTTAACAGTCATCCAAATGACTGAACGTAAACATTGCTACAGTAACATACTAGCTACTATGTTGTTGACATTAGCTAGCTTGACCTTCAAAATGGCGGACACCGGGGCGTCACGTGACCCTGTGACGTCAGGTGAAAAACCTCTATCGTAGCTGTACCTCAGTCAGTGACATGACCTTTAGCTCATACCATTCCGATGACTGCGTGTGTGTGTGTAGATGAAATAGACAGTCTCCTGTGTGAAAGGAGAGAAGGAGAGCACGATGCCAGCAGGAGACTGAAGACTGAGTTCCTCATCGAGTTTGATGGGGTATGAATCTCTGTCTCTCTCAACGATATAAGTTTTGTTTTGTGTTTCTGTAGGTTTACTCTGTGTGTGTGTGTGTGTGTGTGTAGGTACAGTCAGGAGGAGATGACCGGGTGCTGGTGATGGGAGCCACAAATCGTCCTCAGGAGCTGGACGAGGCCGTGCTCAGGTTCTCACTGATCTCCTCACATTAACACTGAAACAGCAAGAACGTGAACTCTACCTTTAATTCCTCACTCGTGTGTGTGTGTGTGTGTGTGTGTGTTGTGCAGGCGCTTTGCAAAGAGGATTTACGTGACCCTACCCTCAGAGGAGGTGCGTCCCAGAGTGAACTGTTCAAGTTGAAAGGAAATAAAAGCACTTTTTATTACTTAGTAATTGTATTTCTATATATCAGGGTTGCCAGGTTTGTGGTATTCACACAGATTCGTTCTACTTTCTCGCTGCCCAGACACACTGTTATTGTGATTTGATTATTGCGTTACGTTCATTAAATCTGTACGTTAAAACATTTACTCTACTTGGTCTCAAGGCTATCCTTTATTTATCACAGTATCCGAAATAATAATAATAATAAACCGTTTAAAACTTTTAGCGAATTATCATTTAAGGCAGTGGTTTTAATCGTGCTTCATCAAAAAATACTATATATGATTTTACTTTTAAACATTACAGCATGTGATGATTGTCTTGGTGTTGGACTTTTGTAAGGTTCGGAAAGTCAGATTTTGAGTTTGGCGTCATATATTTCAGTCTAAAACTGACATTTTATTTCCGTTTGTTTGAGTGACTTTGTGTGTGTTCATTGCGACTCCTACAGACCGCATGAGTAAAGCTTTTCTCAACTAGTCTTTAATTCTTAAATGTTGTCTAACGCAGGGCTTTTCAAAGTGTGGGGCACGCCTCCCCTAGGGGGCGCAACGTGAGGAAAAATAAACCAGAATAAGTTACTATTGTGGACATTTAGCGAACTTCAGCTAGCCTTTGCCAGAGACAAAATGGATCGATTTTTAGTACCTAAAGCTACAGTGAGTGAGGAGACAGAGTCTGGGCCAAGCAAAAAAAAAGAAGGAAGTATGACCGCGATTATTTAAAGTTTGGATTTTCATGGACTGGATCTGAAGATGCTCCACTGCCACAGTGCGTTGTCTGCCAAGAGGTGCTAGCTAACGATGCTATGAGATGTTTAAAACGTGTAAAAAGAGGTTTTAAAAAGCACAGAGGTTTTAAAATGTGTAAAAAAAAAAAAGAGGTTTTAAAATGTTTAAAAAAAGAGGTTTAAAAAAGCACAGATGTTTAAAACGTGTAAAAAAAAGATGTTTTAAAAAAAGCACAGATGTTTTAAAATGTGTAAAAAAAAATGTTTTTAAAAAAAGCACAGATGTTTTAATGTGTAAAAAAAAGTTTTAAAAAAAGCACAATGTTTAAAATGTGTAAAACAAGATGTTTTAAAAAAGCACAGATGTTTTAAAATGTGTAAAAAAGATGTTTTAAAAAAAGCACAGATGTTTTAAAATGTGTAAAAAAAAAAGTTTTAAAAAAAGCACAATGTTTAAAATGTGTAAAACAAGATGTTTTAAAAAAGCACAGATGTTTTAAAATGTGTAAAAAAGATGTTTTAAAAAAAGCACAGATGTTTTAAAATGTGTAAAAAAAAAGTTTTTAAAAAAGCACAGATGTTTTAAAATGTGTAAAAAAAAGTTTTAAAAAAAGCACAATGTTTAAAATGTGTAAAACAAGATGTTTTAAAAAAGCACAGATGTTTTAAAATGTGTAAAACAAGATGTTTTAAAAAAGCACAGATGTTTTAAAATGTGTAAAAAAGATGTTTTAAAAAAAGCACAGATGTTTTAAAATGTGTAAAAAAAAAGTTTTAAAAAAAGCACAATGTTTAAAATGTGTAAAACAAGATGTTTTAAAAAAGCACAGATGTTTTAAAATGTGTAAAAAAAAAGTTTTAAAAAAAAGCACAATGTTTAAAATGTGTAAAACAAGATGTTTTAAAAAAGCACAGATGTTTTAAAATGTGTAAAAAAGATGTTTTAAAAAAAGCACAGATGTTTTAAAATGTGTAAAAAAAAGTTTTAAAAAAAGCACAATGTTTAAAATGTGTAAAACAAGATGTTTTAAAAAAGCACAGATGTTTTAAAATGTGTAAAACAAGATGTTTTAAAAAAGCACAGATGTTTTAAAATGTGTAAAACAAGATGTTTTTAAAAAAGCACAGATGTTTAAAATGTGTAAAAAAAAAAATGTTAAAAAAAGCACGGATGTTTTAAAATGTGTAAAAAAAAAATATTTTAAACACCTGTGCTTTTTTAAAAACATCTTGTTTTACACATTTTAAACATCTGTGCTTTTTTAAAACGTGTAAAACAAGATGTTTTAAAAAAGCACAGATGTTTAAAATGTGTAAAAGAAAAAAATAGTGTACAACAGGGGTGTCAAACCTGATCCATAAAGGGCCGTGTGGCTGCAGGTTTTCATTCCAGCCATGCAGCAGCACCCTGATTTGGCTCATTCAATCAACTGACACACCCACCCTTTAATCAAGGGTGGGTGTGGCTGCAAGTATTTGACTGTGTGAAGACAGTTCAGTTGATTGAATGAGCCAAGTCAGGTGTGCTGCTGCATGGCTGGAATGAAAACCTGCAGCCACAAGGCCCTTTATGGATCAGGTTTGACACCCCTGGTGTACAACAACCATTTTTTTAAATACGAATGGAACATTAAGTATAGCAACAACAAAAATTGTAAGGGGGGGGCGCTGTTGTTTATTTGCTCTCTGAGGGGGGGCTGACTCTCCCACACTTTTTGAAAACCCCTGGTATAACGGATAAATACATGCACTTTGTGTTTTGGTACCGAGTTAGTGATATTGGACTGTTTTTTGGCAGATCTGGCAACCCTGTGGTCACTGAAAACACATTCAGAAATACCAGCTCAGTGTGAATGGCTCTCAACTGATGTCTCAGCAAATGTTCTTATCAAGTCTGACTGTGTGTTTGTGTTGTAGACTCGGCTGAAGCTGCTGAAGAATCTCCTGGGTAAACATGGCAACCCACTGACGCAGAAAGAGCTGAATCAGCTAGCCAAGTCTGTATTCTCTCTCACACACACACACACACACACACACACGATTTCCACAATGCTTTTATTTTCTCTTACACACGCGTGTGTGTGTGTGTGTGTGTGTGTGCAGGATGACAGAAGGTTACTCGGGCAGTGATCTGACCTCCTTGGCTAAAGATGCTGCACTGGGACCCATACGAGGTGAGATTACAGAAAAGAAACGAGTGTGTGTGTGTTTATTCTGTGTGTAATCTGATCTCTGCGTCTCTACAGAACTTCGTCCAGAGCAAGTCAGGAACATGGCAGCAAATGAGGTACAGTTCTCCAGCTTCGTTTCTGATCCCTGTTCTTAAAGTGTGTAAAGAACAATTTATAGCAGAGGTGTGTGTCGTCTGAGACGATTAGTGAACTTGATGACTCGTTCGACTCCATGATCTATGAAGGATACATGTAGGTGTGATTCAGAGACTGCAGAAATGGTTCCTGAGAAAAGTGTTTAAGGAGCAGGAGGCCACGCCTCCTTTAATCGAGCTGGGTTTCGCGTGACGTCACATCCGCCTCGTTAGTTATTCAGAACTTTAGCTGGTGGTCGACAAAGCGTTTGTACGGAGAAGGTGCATCGCTCGCGTGAAAAATGCCTTACGCTTGCGTTGTTCGAATCGATCAAACCGTGAAACTGATGAGTTTCTTCAGGGTTCCCCGTGAACGAATGAAAAAGGCTGAACGAACACAGGATTTCACAAAAAGACGTCGAAAAAGGTGGCTTTTAACCTCTCAGCGAAACCAAGCATGCTCGAGTTTCACTTGGTGAAAGGTTCGTATTTCCCTCTCAGCTCTGGCCTTAGTGTTTTCCAACTACTTTTCTTGCTGTGTGTCGTTATTTTACGGTGCTTTTTTTTTTTTTAGTCACGAAGCGCTAAAGTCCCCAGCGGTTTCTGTTTCCTTCTCACAAAGTCCATATGCATGAAGGTCACGACGAAATTCTTCCCCAGCCGTACAGTTCCAATGCGCCGTGATCACTTCTCCGTCTTGTGTAACTAAGATCTTTAAAGGGGTTTCTGATGATCTTTGTGAATGATTTACCTGAGAGATACGAGCCAACACAAGTGAGAATCAAGCCAACTGTTTGTTTGCAGAGGTGGACAAAGTACCCAACTTCATTACTTAAGTCAAAGTACAGATCCCGCTGGTCAAATGTGACTCCGATACAACTGAAATTTCTCCAGTCAATTTTTTACTTAAGCCTAGGTCGCAACCGGACGTACGATTTTTTTGGCTTGTGGAGAAAGACGCACGTTGGTCGTAAGTTTGTCTTGCAACCTGAAAAAAACACAAGCGCCCGTAGAGTTTGTTTGACACGACAAAGAACCTCTGCGGCCGGTCTGCGGCTCGAAAATCAGCATGTCACATGTGCGCCCTCCGTGCATTTCTTGCGTTTTTTGCACGTAGACCGGCCGTAGGAGCACCTACAGCCGGTTGTGACCGAGGCTTTAAGTATTAAAAGTACGTTTTCTGTCAATGCGTTGTTGTATTATTGCCACAGCTCTTACAAAACCTAACACCGTTACCAAAGACAGAAATGTGAATTCACAAAATGAACGCATGCTGTGCCATCATGGTGGTTTAACGTTAAGCTAGCTAGTCAGTGAAACTCCACCTGACATGCTAGCAAACTCTTTTCAAACTCCAAATCATATTGGGTAGCTAACGCTACTAGAAAAGAACGATTTCTACATTGTTTATTTGGCAAGATTATGCTAAAACACATTTCTGAAAGGACTTCAGATAAGTTAACGTTATTCATATTAGCGTAACTCTGTTTTTACATGCTAACTAACAGCGTCCAAGTTAACTAGCTATGTGTTAACATTAGCCGTGGACAAGGCGATGGCAACTTAGCGGGCAAATCCATAGAAAATCATTTGACTAACCAGACTGCGTAGCTATGTTTGCAATGTTATCGCTAGCTCTAAAAGCACAGACAACTTAATTACAGGCTTTCTCTTGGAATAAAACGTTTACAGACCTCAATATGTGTCAGAAAACAGAATCCAGGGGCACATGTCTGCCCGGGGGCATTTTGAGTTATTGACAGATTCAGAAAGTCCAGTTTCTAAGCTTCCCAATGACGCCTTCCATGTGGAGATCTGACAATATTTGAAGAATGTGTGGCCTTTTGAAAGTGTATACTTCTTAAAACAGAAAAGGGAGAAAATCGCCCTCAAAGTTTTCCATCTCAGCTACTCTGGGTGCAGGGCGGCCACATAATGGTGCTCATCTGCATGACATTAAGGAAAGCCCTACCCCCTACGAGCTAGCACGATGCTACTTTCATGTAAACAAAGATCACCACGTCAATTTTCCTTCCATGCAAAGTATGCCCAACACAATTATGAAGTACAAAAATAAGTCCTGAAGTATACTTTAACGTTTTGTGGTTGAAAAATTCCTCGCACCGTAAGAAAGAAAGATAGCACGATGATGACACAACTAACACAACACTAGTTTCATGTAAAGCCTCGGTCACAACCGACCGTACCGCGCTCCTACAGCCGGTCTACATGCAAAAAACGCACGGAGAGCGCGCATGAAACGCACGAGAGCGCGCGTGTGACGTGCTGATTTTCGAGCCGCAGAGGTTCTTTGTCATGTCAGACAAACTCTACAGGCGCTTACGTTTTTTTCAGGTTGCAAGACAAACTTACGGCCAACGCTCGTCTTTCTCCATGAACAACAACAAAAAAAAAAGCAGCAATTTGGAAAACGCCAAAAATCGCACGGCCAAAAAATCGCACGTCCGGTTGTGACCTAGGCTTAACCAAACCACAACACTCTCCGTTACATGCAAAAATAACCACACAGCCTTAGATTAATAAACTTACCCCATCAGAAAGAGAAACGGCGCCTTGCACACACCAATGCCTCCGATGGAATAATGTAGTCCTAGAACGGTCCGTGTATCATCCGATCATTCAAGTATTCCATTCAATCTGGAAAACGAGGTTGCGGTTTTTTTTGCTAGAAATGGTGATCTCCGATGTAAATACCGTGTGTCTGTTTGCTTCGTGGTGTTTCAGCTCCTCTGCGCTCTGTTTAGTAACTCATTCCATAGTGAAATCACACGCCTGTATGCAGTTAAGTAGCCATGCGCTCAGCTCGTATCATACAGCTGATTCGCGAAAAAAAACAACAAAAAGCTTAAATCATCATGTGAATGGCCCATATGGTAATTTACCCACACCCCCCAGCAGGCTACAGTCCTGACAAAAACGAGACAATTTGCAACAAAAAATGTATGCTTTTCCAACAAAACAATCTATTATCTGAAATACTGATTGCATTCTTCAAGATCTCAACTTGCACATGATGGAAAAAAACAATCACAAATTTCGAAAAAAAAAAGCTTCTTTTGCGATCATCTCGGATTCGTTTCGGCCGACATGCGTCCCTGGATTCGGTGAGGGGTCGCATATGTTTCCACAGGTCGGATGGCGAGTTTTTGTAGGCTGTGATATGGATCGTTTTCGGCAAACATTTAAAACGAAACAAATCTTTAATCCTTTCAGAAAACTGAAACATGGGTTCATGGGCCATGAGTGCGTGCGTTCTCCAGAAGAACCGCCTCCTTCCATTCCGCCGTCAACTGATCGGGTTAAGTAAAGGCCAATTTATGCTGACAACCCAGTCCTCGCAGACGGTGTCGCAGACAGTGTCTGCATAGCCCCCCCACCTTCGCAGACGCTCTGCGCGCACCTCCCAAAAATTGTGACCACCGCAGAAGCCTCGCAGACAGCGTCGCAGACAAGAGGGCTCTGATTGGTCCACTCTACCCGCTGTACACGCACTTCCGCTTCCCTACTTTCCCGGTTTTTGTTTTCACGACCGGCATTTTTAAAAACACGAGCGAAGATGGAGCAGCACGAAGAGCGGTTGATTGAGGAAGTACGTACATCTATACGACTCCAGTTCTAGTCATTATAAAAAAAAAAAGTTCTAGTCATTATAAGTAACCGGAGGATAAACACTCCACTAACCACACCCACCAACTACTCCTAGCGACTTTGCGCCCCCTTGCGTTGTGCCGGTGAATAACATCGCGCACGCCTATTACTCCCCGCTCAACGATAAATTACAACTGTCTGCGAAAAGCTATCTGCGAAAGCCTTGTCGCAAGAGCATGCAGAGGCCTTAACGCTGCTGAGAAATCACTGATCTTGATTTTATCCAGTCTATGGACGTGACGTGACCCTAGTGATTACTGATCGGCTGTCTCAGTGTCAGCTGGGAAAAAACCATCCACTTTCAAAGCCGCTTCATAGTAACGAGGACCTTGATAGAAATGTCGTGGAGTGAAAAGTACGATATTTGCCTTTCAAATGTAGCGAAGTTAAAATCATAAGGTTCCAAAAAAAAAAAATACTCAAGTAAATGTACTTCGTTACTGTCCACCTCTGGTTGTTTGTTCAATTCGTTGTAAAGACGCAAACAAAAAGCTTAAAAAAACCCAAAAACAATCCAGGATTCATTGGGCAGCGACTTGATCCCAAGGTCCTTTACCCAGCCACATATAAAAACGTTGTAAGCCTCCGTACTCTTCCACACTTTCATGTGTTTTGCGGTGTAGAAGGACGTCTGCAACACCAGATAGTTCGAGATGTCGGGGAACTCGACTGAAGGGTCGTTTTCAAGATCGTATGACACATCCTTCTTTCCCAGACTGTAGGGGTCGATTCCATTGCACACAGCAACCTTCTGAATATATCTAAAGCCAGCAGCGGCTTCTAGATCACGAGCGTACTCTGATAACTTATCGCTAGGTGTTTGCGCTACGGCAGCCGTTTAGACCACCAGCTATTTCACTTCCGGTAAAACCGCTAAGAAAAGTCACGTGACTGAAACCCAGACGTCCTTCACTAGGACCATGCCTCGAGTTCAAAATAATGTCTCTGTCTCGTAGATGAGGAACATCCGTTTCTCGGATTTCGCCGAGTCTCTGAAGAAGATCAAGAAGAGCGTCAGTCCTCAAACTCTGGAGCAGTATGTACGCTGGAACCGCGAGTACGGAGACACCACCGCCGTATGACACGCACAAGCAAGCACTCGACTTTACATGACCTCTGGACTGTGGCCTTTAGACATTCGTGGTCTTTTTTCCAAATAAATAAAGCAGACTGTTGTTATTTTTTTACGCCGGGAGCAGACGCTTCTGAACGAGAGCTTGTGCTTGAGCGCACACGCGATTTGGGAGACGTCGCTCACAAGGACTCATTCGATTCACGTAAATCGGCGATGAAGGAAGAAAAGATGATCGCTTTCTTTATCAAGTGTTAACTTGACAGAAGAAACGAGGCTGCTTCCACGTTATACATCGCACCTCGTCAGGTTTTGTTTTTTTTTTTCTTACTGCATGCTCAAGACAAGAATCAACAGAAGTTTAGGTTTTGATTATTTCTCCAAGTTGAAAGACGACTGGAACGGTGACATCAGTGGTTGATTGGTTAATGCACACTGTTGAACTGAACATGGGAAAAGTACCGAGGTTAACACTTTTGTTTTTTTTCCTGGCTGTTTGAATAAACGTACGTAATGACAGAACGGCTCACTGATGACGGGTTTTTAAATTTCAATAATAAAGACAAAATTACAATCATTCTAATATCACTGATATTCTGAAATACTACTACACAGGGTTAACAAACCCACGAGTTACGGGTAAACGATCTGCAACACGCAGTGTTAGTAGCCCCGCCCCCCCCAAAGATGCGTCTGATGGGTCTTTGAACCCGTGCCTTACTTTTTTTTTTTTCCTTTTGGCAGTTTCTTGATCTGAATATCAGGCTGTTAGACTGAGGCGTGTATGCTGTGTTTCGAGACTGACCGTGATCTCACTTCCTGTATGATTTTTTTTTTTTTTGTACAGTTTGATGTGACTGTATTTCAGAATAATGTGAATAAACTCAGTAATATGGCCAATAAATCTTACCGAATTGTATGAAATCAGAACGGTCAAGTCCTGTATTTAAAGCAATAACTTGTCAACTCATGTCACACTAGAGTGGTGCTTGAAAGTTTGTGAACCCTTTAGCTATATTTGTGCGTAAAATAAACGTGACCTAAAACAATCAGATTTTCACACAAGTTGATAGAGAACCCAATTAAAGGAAAAGGCAACTTTTGTACAAAATCACCACAAATAGATAGATAAATATATAAAGTAACCGATCATGGAATTTATAGAGAAAGAACAGACCGCATAACAGTATCTTTTAACTTTTAATAATATGGGCTTGCGCTGAGCTCAGCGAAGACGCGTTCCGCCATATTGATCTACTGCGTGACGTCATGCGGCCCACCACTGAAAAGAACTCTTCAGTGCTTCATGGTAATAAGGTAAAAAACCAGTACAATCGCTTCTTCAAAGTTTCACCAAATGGTTTTATTTATGCAACTTAAAGCTCATAATACTGTAGAACTTTGGTCGAGTTCTACAAAAACACGGAGCAAAAACATGGCTGAATCCTGAATGACTCCTATTTGGATTTGTCCTACCAAGCCTACTGCGCATGCGTGAAGCGGCTCGGCTCGGTTTTCCCTTTCGGGCGCTCTCGTTTTCTGTTAGAATTTGGTAAAGAAAAAAATAAATAAATATTATTTACCAGCTTACCGGGTCCATGAACATAAATCTGACAGCTGACAAGGTCGGGATATAAACGAATCGAATACAAGCCACCCGCCGGGACTCCTAATCACAGTGATCTGTCTGTAAACACTGTTTTCATGGGCCCAGTGACGTCACAGATCAGAGGGAGGCGCATTAACGAAAGATTCTGATTGGTTTATAGTTGCCCACAATCTCAAAATGGCTGCCTCCTCCAACTTCAACTCCTCTGTGTCAATTCATGATTTCAAAGTTAAAAATATTTTTTCATGTTCGATATATAATGGAAATAATTAACGGAATTGATTACGTACATGTTTTTCTCCTATTACACACACTGTACAAAAGTTGCCTTTTCCTTTAAACAAAGATTTTTGTCGTCAATTCACTATATATCCAGGACATATAGGAGAATCAAAATGCCGTTTCTGTCTCACCTTACTTATTAAAAATATACACTCTAAAATCGGGCGGCACGGTGGTGTAGTGGTTAGCGCTGTCGCCTCACAGCAAGAAGGTCCTGGGTTCGAGCCCCGGGGCCGGCGAGGGCCTTTCTGTGCGGAGTTTGCATGTTCTCCCCGTGTCCGTGTGGGTTTCCTCCGGGTGCTCCGGTTTCCCCCACAGTCCAAAGACATGCAGGTTAGGTTAACTGGTGACTCTAAATTGAGCGTAGGTGTGAATGTGAGTGTGAATGGGTGTCTGTGTCAGTCCTGTGATGACCTGGCGACTTGTCCAGGGTGTACCCCGCCTTTCGCCCGTAGTCAGCTGGGATAGGCTCCAGCTTGCCTGCGACCCTGTAGAAGGATAAAGTGGCTAGAGATAATGAGATGGGATGACCAGCAGGTGTTGAATGGGTGTCTTTGTTTTATTAAAGTTGAACCGGGTTCTCTTTATCTATCTACTTTTTAGGACTGGTGAAAATCCGACGGTCACATTTATACAGAAATTTTTTTAAAGGGTTCATAAACTTCCAAGCACCACTGTATGTAGTGTGTGTGTAGTACTTACTGTGTTTTTATTGTAAGAGTCAGAGACCCTACCCAATACTGTAAAATCTTAGGAATTTTGTGATCATTCGTTTGTATGTTTCTGCAGTGTCGATTAGGTTCCAGCAGGGGGCAGCAGATGCAAAGCAACTCTATGGGTCACTGCAAACTAAAGCATGAACTGGACAAAAAAAATAAAAATTACAAATGTCAGAGAAGCTTAAAATATTTTGTCTATTTTGTTGTGGCGTCTTCATTTGAATGTTTTACATGAAAATGTACACGCTCTGTCTGTATATTGTTCACCTCTTCAGATATAAAGCATTTTATACAGTACAGTGCTGTGCAGAAGTCTTCAGCATGGGTTTTAGGTGGTTTTTTTTGTACATAATTTGATATATTCTGCATAATCGAGTCGAGTCGGTACAAAAAACCATTTTAGATTTCCTAACAGTCTTCCAGAACAAATTTACAAACGATTTTCTGGAACATTTGTCAGTAAAGAAAGCAGCATATTACATAAGTGACCAAACAATGAAGGCTATTCGAAAATTTTTGGTGTAAAATGACGAAGCGAGTGTAACAAAGTGTCCAGAAGAACTGTGGCTGGTTCTGTAAGATGCTCAGTAAAACCTACAGCTCATTTCTGCATAAAACTAGACTCGTTGGATCTCCGACTATATATATATATATTTTTTAAAGCAAAGGGAATTTCATCTCACACCAAATATTGACTTTGTTTCATTTATTATGGCTTACTGATTACGGTTTATCGTATTTTTTTTAATGCTGAAACACTTCATTTCATTGTTTTTGAAGACATCTTTGCTCTACAGCATTCCTTTGCATTGGCCTAAGACTTTTGCACAGAACTCTACCTCTATCCAGTATAAATATAAGACATCAGGGTCTAAAACATTCACAAAAAAGAGGATATTACATGGTGACATGAAGTTTGAGTGGTGAAAATGTTTTCAAAATAAGATATACTTCATATCTTCGTGCCACTGTGTAATGTTCTTTATATTATATGTACACATTCACATACAAAAAAAACCTCATGCAAGTTAAATCAAAATAATTTTAATTTTGAACCGGTTCACCATTTTGACAATGTGCACCGAGTCAGCAGGAAAGCTCAGAGTGAAATATCAGGAATTATTATACATACAGGACATTTTTTCCATGGAATAAAAATGTGTTCTATTTCCTTCTAGTGGGTTTATTGATAGCAGGCAATATTGTGATCATATCGCTTATCCTCCATGTATTACGCCACTATACCCAATGGAGAACGCGCATGCAATATTGTTATAATATTGCACGTTATCAAGACAACACGACGTCACATGCGAAGATCTCATATCATCTGTAGCCGCTTTATCCTGTTCTACAGGGTCGCAGGCAAGCTGGAGCCTATCCCAGCTGACTACGCGCGAAAGGCGGGGTACACCCTGGACAAGTCGCCAGGTCATCACAGGGCTGACACATAGACACAGACAACCATTCACACTCACACCTACGGTCAATTTAGAGTCACCAGTTAACCTAACCTGCATGTCTTTGGACTGTGGGGGAAACCGGAGCACCCGGAGGAAACCCACACGGACACGAGGAGAACATGCAAACTCCACACAGAAAGGCCCTCGCTGGCCACAGGGCTCGAACCCGGACCTTCTTGCTGTGAGGCGACAGCGCTAACCACTACACCACCGTGCTGCCACACGCGAAGATCTAATGACAAATTTTCTGCTATGCATGCACACAATCATTCCTTTGTCCACCACGAAAAAGAGAGCAGACGAGGCTAAGCCAGTGCTCGGATTAAGCACGAAATAAATAAACCAAAAACTGAAACTAAAGACGCGCTGAACACCCGAAAGGCTACCAAAACTTCATTATATGATTTACAAGAGAAAAACATACCAACGGACATCGAAAAACTGGAAAAGAGACATATCAGAGATGTAAAACTTCTGCGCTAGTGAGTGACAGTTTGTACACAAACATGGCAGCGAGGTTTGTTTCATTAAAAACAGAAGATTTGGAGGTGAGGAAAAGTGATGGAGACTTTTACAAGAGGACTTCACTCGTGGACTTCACTCAGCAAAGCCCTTTCGTTTTGAACAACTGCAATGGAACAATTAACTACGACCAAAAGTAACTGTGAACTCGAACCGTCAACCTGGATAGAGCTTGTATACAAGTTGGGTTGTTGTTCAGGCTTTTTGGACTTGGACCATTTTTATTGTTAGAACTTTAACTTTGTACAGTACATTGGCTTGACAGAACATTGAATTACATTTGATCAGAATCAGCATTCAATATTGGTAAGTGACCGCCCTGTTCTTAACTTTTTGTAAAATCTAGAATTTGTTCCACCAAATGTGTATGAATAATAATAATAATGGCTTTTATTCATGGTATATCAGATATATTCCATTCAGCTAGGATGATACTGAATGAGTTGAAGACGAGTCGCTGAATGGAATATATCTGATAGACCACTCAACACCAGCCAAAATTATTTAAATAGGTCACTCAGATCTGTGATGCATTTCATCTGAAAAATGCGAGTTTTTCAACACGAGAAGATAAACAACATATCTTCAAGCCAACATGTAATTTTCTTTTTATTATATCGATACATTCACAAACAAAAAGTCCCCAAATTAATCATTGATTTCCTCACAAATGTCCGATGTCACAGTTTTGGTTCTCCATGTCCCAGATGGAGCTTAGATGAAAAATACCAGTGGTGTATTTCCCAGTAAAATACTAGTGTCTGTATAATAAATTACAGTATTTTCCTCATGAAATGCAAATGTAGCCTTATAACGGTTATATTATCAAAACCAACCTTTATAAAAGACTATAAAGATATAGCAAACTAAACATGTGAAATCTGTACAGTGGTGCTTGAAAGTTTGTGGACCCTTTAGAGTTTTCTATATTTCTGCATAAATGACCTAAAACATCAGATTTTCACACAAGTCCTAAAAGTAGGTAAAGAGAACCCAGTTAAACAAATGAGACAAAAATATTCATCTCATCTCATTATCTCTAGCCGCTTTATCCTTCTACAGGGTCGCAGGCAAGCTGGAGCCTATCCCAGCTGACTACGGGCGAAAGGCGGGGTACACCCTGGACAAGTCGCCAGGTCATCACAGGGCTGACACATAGACACAGACAACCATTCACACTCACATTCACACCTACGCTCAATTTAGAGTCACCAGTTAACCTAACCTGCATGTCTTTGGACTGTGGGGGAAACCGGAGCACCCGGAGGAAACCCACGCGGACACGGGGAGAACATGCAAACTCCACACAGAAAGGCCCTCGCTGGCCCCGGGGCTCGAACCCAGGACCTTCTTGCTGTGAGGCGACAGCGCTAACCACTACACCACCGTGCCGCCCAGACAAAAATATTATACTTGATCATTTATTTATTGAGGAAAATGATCCAATATTACACATCTGTGAGTTCTTTTTAGTCTCATCCGTCCACAAAACATTTTTCCAATAGCCTTCTGGCTTGTCTACGTGATCTTTAGCAAACTGCAAACAAGCAGCAATGTTCTTTTTGGAGAGAAAAGGGCTTTGTTCTTGCAACCCTGCCATGCACACCATTGTTGTTCAGTGTTCTCCTTATGATGGACTCATGAACATTAGCCAATGTGAGAGGGGCCTTCAGTTGCTTAGAAGTTACTCTGGAGTCCTTTATGACCTCACCGACTATTACGCGCCTTGCTCTTGGAGTGATCTTTGTCGGTCGACCACTCCTGGGGAGGGTAACAATGGTCTTGAATTTCCTCCATTTGTACACAATCTGTCTGACTGTGGATTGGTGGAGTCCAAACTCTTTAGTGATAGTTTTGTAACCTTTTCCAGCCTGATAAGCATCAACAGCACTTTTTCTGAGGTCCTCAGAAATCTCCTTTGTTCATGCCATGATACACTTCCACAAACATGTGTTGTGAAGATCAGACTTTGATAGATCCCTGTTCTTTAAATAAAACAGGGTGCCCACTCATACCTGATTGTCATCCCATTGACTGAAAACACCTGACTTTAATTTCACCTTCAAATTAATTGCTAATCCTAGAGGTTCACATACTTTTGCCACTCACAAATATGTAATATTGGATCATTTTCCTCAATAAATAAATGACCAAGTATAATATTTTTGTCTCATTTGTTTAACTGGGTTCTCTTTATCTACTTTTAGGACTTGTGTGAAAATCTGATGTTTTAGGTCGTATTAATGCAGAAATATAGAAAATTCTAAAGGGTTCACAAACTTTCAAGCACCACTGTATATCTAAGGGTAGTTTGAAACTAATGTGAAGAAAATCAACTCGCCACTGAAGCTCCTTAAGCATGCGAGGAAAATTTTTAAAGTTGGCTAGCAAGCAAGCCGATCCTCAAATGGCTTTCGTAACAGGACGTTTTCCACAAACTTGGATTTCACAATGGAGCTAAACCGACAGCATGCTAATAAGGCGCAAAGTTGAATTATTGGCTATCTAGCCAAATTAACAAGTCAACTAGTTAGATATCTGAATTTTGTCACCAAAGTGACTCCTGTTTTTCATCCAGTCCATCTGAGATAGTTAAAAGAGCAACAACCAGAGGTGGACAGTAACGAAGTACACTTTTTGAGTATCTGCACTTTACTTAAGTATTATTTTTTTTGGAAACTTATGACTTCACTACAAGACAAATATCGTATTTTTCACTCCACTACATTTCTATCAAGGTCCTCATTACTCGTTACTCTGAAGTGGCTTTGAAAGTGGATGTTTTTCTTTTCCTTTCTAAAACGTGATTGGTTTTTTCCCAGCTGACACTGAAAGCCGATCAGTAATCACTAGGGTCACGTCACGTTCATAGACTGGATAAAATCAAGTTCAGTGATTTCTCAGCAGCGTTATTTAACACGATCAGTTGATGTTAGAATGGAAGGAGGCGGTTCTTCTGGAGAATGCACGCACTCATGGCCCATGAACAGGATTAAAAGATTTATTTAATTTTAAATGTTTGCTTTGTTTGCCAAAAACGAACCACATCACAGCCTACAAAAACTCGCCGTCCAACTTGCAGAAGCATATTGAGGTATATAAACGTTTTGTTCCAAGAGAAAGCTTGTAATCGAGTGGTCTGTGCTTTTAGAGCTAGCGAGAATGTTGCAAACGTAGCTATGCAGTTTGGTTAGTCAAATGACTTTCTATGGATTTGCCCGCCAAGTTGCCGTAGCCTTGTCCACAGCTAATGTTAACACACAGCTAGTTAACTTGGACACTGTTAGTTAGCATGTAAAAACAGAGTTACGCTAACATGAATAATGTTAACTTATCTGAAGTCCTTTCAGAAATGTTTTAGCATAATCTTGCCAAATAAACAATGTAGAAATCTTTCTTTTCTCGTAGCGTTAGCTATCCAATGTGATTGAGTTTGAAAAAAGAGTTTGCTAGCATGTCCGGTGGAGCGTCACTGACTAGCTAGCTTAACGTTAAACCACCATGATGCACAGCACGCATTCATTTTGTAAATCCAGTCGGTCACTTCAGAGGCATGAGGTTTTGTAAGCGTTGTATCAATAATACAACGATGCGTTGACAGAAAATGTACTTTTAATACTTAAGTATTTTTAAAAGCAAGTACATCAATACTTTAACTTAAGTAAAAATTTGACTGGACAACTTTTCACTTGTATCGGAGTAACACTTGACCAGCGAGATCTGTACTTTGACTTAAGTAATGAAGTTGGGTACTTTGTCCACCTCTGGCAACTGCACAGTATTTACATGTAAAAATTAGAAAGGCACTCGGTAGAGTCGAGCGCATATCTCCACCAAGCCACAGAACATGATGAATGAACCCTTTATTGTCACTTAGTCACAAGTACCAGCGAAATTAGCCGTCAACCCGTCCGTACATATACACATACATACAATTGACACAGGGGGAGTAGACAGGACAGGAAGACAGGGATGAAAAATACAGAGTAACATGAGGGGAGGAAAAAAAAAGCAACCCCCACACTATGCTCCTGTGGGGAGTACAGTGTGGGAACATTAAAAAACACCTCAGCACAAAAATAACACGGTACACTTTACAACATGAAAACTCGGGACTCGAGGGGGAAGAGGGTGGGGGAAGGGGGTGAGGGAGGGGGTGATCATGGGAGGGGGTAAAGGGGGAGGGGCAGAGGTATAGGTAACCCAGCGCAAACAAGCAGTCCGGTCCTGCAGCTGAAGACGGCGCTTACCCACTTGTCACACTGGGGGTAAAAGCGGCGACCGTGGGAAGTGGGGGAAGGAATACGAGAGAGTCTCATGGCAGTGATCTTCAGGGGGAGTTGTTGTCCCAGCAATGGCCTTGGCCAAGGCCAGTGCTGTCTGAGGGATCCAAAAGCAGATAAGATTGGGATTGTTTGGTCTTGGGGCGAGTAGACGCATTCCTTTACACGACTACTCTGTTTGTCCATTCTGGTCTCCAAATCGATCCATTTACCTTTGCAAAACCAAAAGCTTCTCCATGATGTTATCCATGTTGCGGTTCAAGTTCTGAATAGCCACAGTCTGAGTGCCGACAGCTCTGCCCACCGCTTCAATCATGTCGGGCAGCTTTATGGGGCTTTGGACAGCTGTCACTGTTTTCTGATTTCCTCAATAAACCAGGGTAATGCCTAATCCAATCAGCAAAAGTCCTGTAATCATGGTTCCAAATAAGTAGATGTCTTCAATGTCCTCCACAGAAAGAGCCGCCAGGCACACGACCCGTCACCTCTCCCACGCATCCATCATGTAGCCGGCTGTGAACATTCCGGCAGGACAGGCTGGTTCCCCTGAACCCAGGCTTCTCGTCGAGAAGATTATGTCAACTGCGTGAAGAGACCAGTTTATCAATTCCATGATTTTTTAGTTTGGAGAGCAGTGCGGAGAGAGTCTCTCAAAAGTATAGACAATAGATGGATGAGACAACAGAAGCAGAAGCAGGAAAGATAAGGGAAGGGAGAGGCAGACAAATGCGACCGCCTTCCATGAGAGCACGGATAATACTAAAGCTGTCACTACTTTGAGTTACACTGGGAATAGACCAAAAACAAACACAAAAAAATCCTGGATCCGTATACATATCCAGATTTGCATCAAAATCTAATTGATTGTTCTTTGGCTCGTGGTTCACCTTTCTTCAAAATTTCATCCAGATCTGTTCACTACTTTTTGAGTTACGTTGGGAACAAACAAACAAACAAACAAAAAAAAAACAGAGGCAAAAAGAACCTCCAACGAAGTTTTCAGAGGTAATGAATAAATCTTAACTGTATAAAATGAAGTAATTTTCATTAACAATTAAGGGCTGCACAGTTGTGGTCAGAAGTTTACATACACTCATCATGGGCATGAAGGTCTTGGTGATTTTGGGCTGTTAATGATTTCCTTGAGCTGTTCTTTTTCCAGCGTGGAATGATTATACAGTACATTTTTAATTAAGGACTTCAAAAAACAAGAATTGACTGCACAAGGTTGAAGTTATTTTGGATTTTCTCTAATCCACACAGGATCAAAATTATACATACAGGCTCAAATATATTAAATACACGCACCCACAGTAATATTTGGTTAAATGTCCCTTAGCAAGTTGCACCTCGATCAGATGCTTTTGGTAGCCATCAACAAGCTTCTGGCATAATTCTGGCTGGAGATTTGACCACTCCTCTTCTTGACAGAATTGGTAGAGTTCATGTCAATTGGTTGGTTTCCTGGCACGGACCCGGCTTTTAAGAGGAGTCCATAAATTTTCAATAGGGTTGAGGTTAGGGCTTTGGGAAGGCCATTCCAGAAGCTTAATGTTAGCTTGCTTTATCCATTCCAAAACCAGTTTTGATGTGTGTTTGGGATCGTTGTCCTGTTGGAACACCCAATTGTGTCCAAAGTTTCAACCATCTAGCTGTTGATTTGAGGTGAAGTTGAAGAGTTTGGAGGTAGTCCTCCTCCATTATTCCATTCACTTTGTGCAATGCGCCCGTATCACTGACAGAAAACAGCCCCAGAGCATGATGCTACCACCACCATCATGCTTGACAGTTGGTACAGTGTTCTTAGGTTTGAAAGCCTCACCTTTACTCCTCCAAACATACCTCGTCATTGTGGCCAAATAGCTCAATTTTTCTCATGTCTGACCACAAAACTTTTCTCCAGAAGGCTTGTCCATGTGGGCAGCTGCAAATTTCAGTCGAGCTTGAAGGTGTTCATTTTGGAGCAGGGGCATCTTTCTTGGTCGGTGCCCTCTCAGTCCATATCGGCGTAAAACTCGCTTCACTGTGGACAGTGACGTTCCAGCAGTTTCCAGTTCATAGCAGCCTTGAGCCTTGGTGGTTCCTGAACATCCTAACCAATTTCCTCTTATCTGAGGGTGACAGTTTGGGTCTTCTTCCAGACCTTGCTAAAGTGGTGACGCATCCAAATATCTTGTACTTAGGTACAACTGTTTGAACTGATGATCTTGGAATCTGCAGTTGTTTAGAAATGGCTCCAGTAGACCTTCCCAACTTGTATAAATCTACAATTCTCTTTCTTAGATCTTCACTGAGTTCCTTGGACTTTCCCATGGTTCTGAGTATTGGTCAATCCAATGAGTGCTGTCAAACAAATCCTTTTTATGCTGGCAAAGAGAAACTACCAGTTGTAGTCAATCATGATGACGACCAAGAAGTTAATAGGCCTCAGCCTTGTCAAGTTAAAAGACACTGTAGAACCTTCAGCACCACTTATTAACAGATTGAAGTGAATGTACAGTATATTTGAGGCTGTATGCATAATTTTGACCGTGTGGATTAGAGACAATCCAAAATAAATTCAAACTTGTGCACTCAATTCTTGTTTTCTGAAGTAATTAAAGATGTACACTACCATTCAAAAGTTTGGGGTCACTTTGAAATGTCCTTATTTTTGAAAGAAAAGCACTGTTCTTTTCAATGAAGATCACTTTAAACTAATCAGAAATGCACTCTATACATTGCTAATGTGGTAAATGACTATTCTAGCTGCAAATGTGTGGTTTTTGGTGCAATATCTCCATAGGTGTATAGAGGCCCATTTCCAGCAACTCTCACTCCAGTGTTCTAATGGTACAATGTGTTTGCTCATTGCCTCAGAAGGCTAATGGATGATTAGAAAACCCTTGTACAATCATGTTAGCACAGCTGAAAACAGTTGAGCTCTTTAGAGAAGCTAGAAAACTGACCTTCCTTTGAGCAGATTGAGTTTCTGGAGCATCACATTTGTGGGGTCGATTAAATGCTCAAAACGGCCAGAAAAATGTCTCGACTATATTTTCTATTCATTTTACAACTTATGGTGGGAAATAAAAGTGTGACTTTTCATGGAAAACACAAAATTGTCTGGGTGACCCCAAACTTTTGAACGGTAGTGTATGCTGTACAATCATTCCACACTGGAAAAAGAACAGCTCAAGGAAATCATTAACGGCCCAAAATTACCATGACCTTCATGCCCATGATGAGTGTATGTAAACTTCTGACCGCAACTGTACATGTCCAGTGTATTAATGACAAGGTGGTTTGGTGAGAACAAGCTGTGAGGCTGCAAGATGGATGAATTTATTTAAAAAAAAAAAAGTATGATTTTTGAAGTAAAAGTTACCCGAGGTATCTTCATAGAGACCCAGAGGAACACAAATGGCTGAGAACAGTAACGCCCAGGTCAGACAGGAGAAAGACGCATGCCACGACCCGAGATCGGTCGGGTGGCGACCGACTGCAGGTGGACGCAGGAGTTTTGCGTCAAATCCCTCATGGTGGTCAGACGTATCACAAGACGCAGAGTTTTTAAGCTGAATCTTGTCACGAGCCAGCCAGGAACATCTAGGTCCTGATGTGATCCTTCACTCCTTTCCCCGGTTTTCCCCGCGCTGCGGCCAGCACACCTGTCTCTCATCAGCTCATCCACTATATTATTCCGCTCGGATGTTCATTTGGCACGGGATTGTCTTCACCTCAGGATATGGCTTTTTGCCCCTTTTCCCCTCCGGTTTTTGTATTCCATTATTTTGTTACTGCAGAGTAAATTTTAGCGTCATACTGTTTTGCAATTTTCCTTTTCACTGTTACCTCTTCAAGGACTAACAACTTAGAACATTCTGTACCGAAACACGTTCATCTCATCATGCTCGTTACATGCGTACAAGCCAGTGATTAGAGAAAGAACCAATCAGCTTGAGAGCTGATCACACTCCCGGAGCATGATCAGGGCGTGATGCAATACAACCCCGATTCCAAAAAAGTTGGGACAAAGTACAAATTGTAAATAAAAATAGAATGCAATAATTTACAAATCTCAAAAACTGATATTGTATTCACAATAGAACATAGACAACATATCAAATGTCGAAAGTGAGACATTTTGAAATTTCATGCCAAATATTGGCTCATTTGAAATTTCATGACAGCAACACATCTCAAAAAAGTTGGGACAGGGGCAATAAGAGGCTGGAAAAGTTAAAGGTACAAAAAAGGAACAGCTGGAGGACCAAATTGCAACTCATTAGGTCAATTGGCAATAGGTCATTAACATGACTGGGTATAAAAAGAGCATCTTGGAGTGGCAGCGGCTCTCAGAAGTAAAGATGGGAAGAGGATCACCAATCCCCCTAATTCTGCGCCGACAAATAGTGGAGCAATATCAGAAAGGAGTTCGACAGTGTAAAATTGCAAAGAGTTTGAACATATCATCTACAGTGCATAATATCATCAAAAGATTCAGAGAATCTGGAAGAATCTCTGTGCGTAAGGGTCAAGGCCGGAAAACCATACTGGGTGCCCGTGATCTTCGGGCCCTTAGACGGCACTGCATCACATACAGGCATGCTTCTGTATTGGAAATCACAAAATGGGCTCAGGAATATTTCCAGAGAACATTATCTGTGAACACAATTCACCGTGCCATCCGCCGTTGCCAGCTAAAACTCTATAGTTCAAAGAAGAAGCCGTATCTAAACATGATCCAGAAGCGCAGACGTCTTCTCTGGGCCAAGGCTCATTTAAAATGGACTGTGGCAAAGTGGAAAACTGTTCTGTGGTCAGACGAATCAAAATGTGAAGTTCTTTATGGAAATCAGGGACGCCGTGTCATTCGGACTAAAGAGGAGAAGGACGACCCAAGTTGTTATCAGCGCTCAGTTCAGAAGCCTGCGTCTCTGATGGTATGGGGTTGCATTAGTGCGTGTGGCATGGGCAGCTTACACATCTGGAAAGACACCATCAATGCTGAAAGGTATATCCAGGTTCTAGAGCAACATATGCTCCCATCCAGACGACGTCTCTTTCAGGGAAGACCTTGCATTTTCCAACATGACAATGCCAAACCACATACTGCATCAATTACAGCATCATGGCTGCGTAGAAGAAGGGTCCGGGTACTGAACTGGCCAGCCTGCAGTCCAGATCTTTCACCCATAGAAAACATTTGGCGCATCATAAAACGGAAGATACGACAAAAAAAGACCTAAGACAGTTGAGCAACTAGAATCCTACATTAGACAAGAATGGGTTAACATTCCTATCCCTAAACTTGAGCAACTTGTCTCCTCAGTCCCCAGACGTTTACAGACTGTTGTAAAGAGAAAAGGGGATGTCTCACAGTGGTAAACATGGCCTTGTCCCAACTTTTTTTGAGATGTGTTGTCATGAAATTTAAAATCACCTAATTTTTCTCTTTAAATGATACATTTTCTCAGTTTAAACATTTGATATGTCATCTATGTTCTATTCTGAATAAAATATGGAATTTTGAAACTTCCACATCATTGCATTCCGTTTTTATTTACAATTTGTACTTTGTCCCAACTTTTTTGGAATCGGGGTTGTAGATGTCTCCCTTTTATCTAGTAAAAAGAGTACGTGTGTCTGTCTCAGAAACTGGGTACTGTGGGGGTCCCCCACTAAATATACTCACAGTCAATAAACTATACGGTCTTGAATGGTGATGTTGGTTTTAATTTGAAATAAAATGATGAAAGAAATAACACATAAAACAATCTTTGATGTGAATACTCGATTCAGAATTCGGCAAAAATCCTGCAAATATGTGGAAAAATGGCGGCTTGATCTGGGACATGATAAATGGTCGACTACATCACGTTCCCTTAAAAAGGTTGTAGTCCACTGAAAAGTCTACAGTTATCACTAATTGTATTTTAAGCTGTAACTTTATCCACCTAAGGATTGGTGCGCTCACAAAATAATCATAACCGTAATAAATCATCATGCAGAATATTTGATCACCGTTGTAACTCCATTTTCCGTAGACCCAAAACCAATACGATCGTGTGTTTTGATCTAAATGGAAAGCCTCAGGGTCGAGGTCACGACCTCACCAAAAGTAGGAACTTAAAATCACTACGCCATATAAACATTGTTATAAATCTGCGATTTTGTTTTTTAAAACGAAAGCTGAAAGTTAGGTATAGAATATGTTTCTTACAGAATGTGTTATGATGGTAGCTGGTCTTGTATGAATTTCTGAGCTATAAAATGAGTCGTGGTCTATTTTTTACCGTAGCGTGTTATTTGCGTGCGGGGAAGGACACGCATTAACAATTTGCATGTGTAGAATGGAATTTTCCACTCCAACAGTTAGAAGTTGATCGTGCTTCCATTTGCGGTCTTTCTGTTACGCGGGTGATCTGTTCGGACGTTATCACTGAAAAGGTGAGTTTTGACAGTTTTATTTTGTTTTAGTTTTGCAGTATAAGGCAATAGAATGTTTCTTTTTCATCTTACTTTCATATTTCGTAGTGTTTGTGTATTTTTGGCCAATATTTTGCAACCATGGTCAATTTAGATCGAACTTTTGATAGAATCTACGGCCAGTCATTTTGCCCCGCCCCCGCCTCGTGCTCCGTCCAGTGCGGTAGTGATGTCCCGTTGCTCGCGCGCCGCAGCAGAGACCCGCGCGACCTTCAGCCGGTACAGTCGCTGTTCTTTTACCACCGCCGTTATTCTCATCTTTCCGGTGTGTTCTTGATTCTTCCATTGTGTCCCATTTCGCCATATCAAATACCCAAACTGTATCATATTATTCATATTTAAGTCAATCATCAATTCAGTCATCATAACTTGGCATTTTTGACCTAAGCAATCAAAAAGAGGAAATTTATTCAATATTTTCACTCATCTGTGAAGGAAGGGCTTTAATTCTTCATGATGGAGTTATTTTATATGGAAATCAATTTTACAAAAGCATTTGAATTGTCTCATCTCATCTCATTATCTCTAGCCGCTTTATCCTGTTCTACAGGGTCGCAGGCAAGCTGGAGCCTATCCCAGCTGACTACGGGCGAAAGGCGGGGTACACCCTGGACAAGTCGCCAGGTCATCACAGGGCTGACACATAGACACAGACAACCATTCACACTCACATTCACACCTACGGTCAATTTAGAGTCACCAGTTAACCTAACCTGCATGTCTTTGGACTGTGGGGGAAACCGGAGCACCCGGAGGAAACCCACACGGACACGGGGAGAACATGCAAACTCCGCACAGAAAGGCCCTCGCCGGCCACGGGGCTCGTACCCGGACCTTCTTGCTGTGAGGCGACAGCGCTAACCACTACACCACCGTGCCGCCCGGAATTTGAATTGTAATTAAAAAAAATAATAATAATTCCACAGTGGAGGCCAGATAAAGCAAGATACTATCTTTATTCTTATTAAACATGACAAAAGAAACATTGAGTGTTAAGGAAATGCAAAAAAAAAAAAATTTGACCATAATGTCCCAAATGAGAGAGCAGTTTCTGAGACAGACCCACATAGATTTGAGAACAAAGAGACGGTATGAATGGTGCGCCGAACCCTCATCACTACGTGTCCGTTTCTGCAATAAACCTTCTTTCACTTGCAAAAGGACGAGACTGGTGTTGGCGTTTGTCATTTTTCCACGACAGTTACTTTGCTGTGCGCTGTAGAGTATTTCGCTCTTCTGTGGATGTCTTGTATTGGGACTGTGAGCGTGCTGAACGGTGTTCTTTGAACTGAGAGCTCTTTCCCGTTGCAGGGCTGCGCTTCTGGACTCGAGCACGCTTTTTTCAACCGCCTGCCTCTAACCTGTGATTTGCACCGACCGGAAGCGAATCGCAGCTGAAATGCGAACAGATCGTGATCCCCTTGCGTCAACCTGCCTCTACTAAAGACAATACTCTGCCATTATCTGCGTCGTCTTGCGCGTACCTGCGATCTTATCGCAGATAGACGCAAGTAGTTGAAAACTAATTGCAGCCTGCCGTCTGACCTGGGTGTAAGATATAAAGGTCTAAAACACACAAAAAGACCAGACCAAAGTGACTCGATGGTATAACTGCATATTGCACTTTAATTTCTGAAACGCAGAAGGTGCAAGTAACATTCGATACACTGCCTTTACATCTACAGAGGTGTGAATAATAACTAGTCAGGATTCCCTCCTAGTCCTAAGCGTTATGAGCTGAAGATGCAGCAGATCCTGGATCAGTAACTAAAACAATCACACTGGGAACTTCAGCGTCTCCAATCGATCACTGAGCTCTAGTTCAGCTAAACTTCACAGTTTACATTTTAAATGAGTGCAAGGGACGGGTAATGCCCTAAGTGCTTTAAAATTCATGAAACACACGCGCACACAGTAACAGGCCTGAGGTTGATCACAGATTGAATAAAAGACAGGAAGAGCTTTGTAATTTGGTTTGTTTGCACAAGTGTGTGTGTGTGTGTGTGTGTGTTCTCAGTGGTCCAAGATGCGCAGGTTCCCAGAGACAATCTTGTTTTCCAGCATCGCTCCGGCCGGAATGTCGATCCGGTCTCCGTGATTAGCGATGATGATCACCGTGCCCTGTAAACACCGAGGAAACACCATGAAACTAAAAAGTATCGTGTAATGCGTGTTTAACGAGACTCGTTTATATCCGTATCTGTGTGTCAGTCTTCTGTCGTCCACCTCCATCTACACTCACCAGCCACTTTATTAGGAACACCCATACATCCACCTGCTGTACTGTTTGGCGCAGTTCTCTAAAATCAGCCGATTCCTCGACAGCAGCACGATGCATCGAATCACGCAGATGCAAAAATCAAAAGCTTCAGTTAACGTTTACGCATCAGAACGGGAAAAACTGTGATCTCTCACTCACTACGTTTACATGCACATGGAGAGAATCGAATTTCTGCCGTTGCTCGACTGAAATCGAAGTTCAAAATGCCATGTATACACCTTAATTCGGCTGAAATTGAACCGAACTTGATTTGTCGGACTCGAGCTACACGACCTAGTTTATGCGATTTCTGCCGAGCTACTTTGTGCATGTATACCCTATCGAGCTAGTTGTCGAGCTACTTCCGGAAGTGACGAGTGACGAAACCACAAGCGGGAAACACAACAGCCTCGGTCGGCATGACAACGAATCTTGACAACGGCATGAATCTTTTCTTTTTGTGGCATTGTTTGCACTGTTAATTTAGCTCACTTACTGTATCACCAAATACATCTGTACAGCTGTTGCATAGCTGTGAATTGTGTACATAAACAAGTCATAGTATTTGTGTGTATATATATATATATATATATATATATATATATATATATATATATATACACACAACATCTGAAGAATGTCAATAAAAACAAAACAACTGAACTTTTTGTGTGTTTATTAAGACATAAGTTATATTGTAAGCAAAAAAATAATTTTTTTGTAAGCAAAAAATGGACTTTAGAAAAATATTATTGTGCAAAATAAGTTGTCTTACAAAACAGTGGTCTGCGCCGGACAGTTTGTAGCCATAGTCTGTTAGAGCAAGCCTAACAGCTTGAGCACGGAACTGCTAGTGTTGCCAGATTGGGGGTTTTAAGTGCATTTTAGCGGATTTGAACATGTTTTGGGCTGGAAAACGTCAGTAGTATCTGGCAACACTATAGCTCTTCTTCATGACGACAACCGGAAGTGTACCAACACGATGGGGCGTGTAGCGCCACGTGTGGCTCGGGTGCACAATAGCCCGATTTCACTTGTGCATGTAGGATTGGATTTCTCTGGCACCCCTGCTGGGACCCTTTGCTCGATTACCAACAGCAGCTCGATTTGGACGTGCATGTAAATGTAGTCAGTGAAGCGTGACTTTCTTTCACTGTGGCATGGGTGTTGGTTTGAGCCAGATGGAGCATGAAGGTTTGAGTGTTTCAGAAACTGCTGAGGTTTTCAGTCTCTGGAGTTTACACAGACAGAATGGTGCAAAAAAAAAAAAAAACCCACCGAGTGCATGAGTGAGGGAGTTCTGTGGGTGGAAACCAACGACTTGTTGATCAGAGGAAAACGGACAGATCGGATTCGCGGTTCGAGCTTTCCTGCCAGGAAGGATATAGCAACTCATATAATCACTCTTTACAACTGTGGTGAGCAGAAAAGCATCTCAGCATGCAGCAGCAGGACAGAACGAGTTCCTATTAAAAAGTGGCCAGTGAGTATATATAACATACATTCAGCAATCCATGTTCATCATTCATCGCTATCTATATTCAGAAATCCACATTCATCCTTACAGTGGTGCTTGAAAGTTTGTGAACCCTTTAGAATTTTCTATATTTCTGCATAAATGTGACCCAAAACATCATCAGATTTTCACACAAGTCCTAAAAGTAGATAAAGAGAACCCAGTTAAACAAATGAGACAAAAATATTATACTTGGTCATTTATTTATTGAGGAAAATGATCCAATATTACACATCTGTGAGTGGCAAAAGTATGTGACCCTTTGCTTTCAGTATCTGGTGTGACCCCCTTGTGCAGCAATAACTGCAACTAAACATTTCCGGTAACTGTTGATCAGTCCTGCACACCGGCTTGGAGGAATTTTAGCCTGTTCCTCCGTACAGAACAGCTTCAACTCTGGGATGTTGGTGGGTTTCCTCACATGAACTGCTCGCTTCAGGTCCTTCCACAACATTTCCATTGGATTAAGGTCAGGACTTTGACTTGGCCATTCCAAAACATTAACTTTATTCTTCTTTAACCATTCTTTGGTAGAACAACTTGTGTGCTTAGGGTCGTTGTCTTGCTGCATGACCCACCTTCTCTTGAGATTCAGTTCATGGACAGATGTCCTGACATTTTCCTTTAGAATTCACTGGTATAATTCAGAATTCATTGTTCCATCAAATGATGGCAAGCCGTCCTGGCCCAGATCTGTCTGACTGTGGATTGGTGGAGTCCAAACTCTTTAGAGATGGCTTTGGAACCTTTTCCAGCCTGATGAGCATCAACAACGCTTTTTCTGAGGTCCTCAGAAATCTCCTTTGTTCGTGCCATGATACACTTCCACAAACGTGTTGTGAAGATCAGACTTTGATAGATCCCTGTTCTTTAAATAAAACAGGGTGCCCACTCACACCTGATTGTCGTCCCATTGATTGAAAACACCCGACTTTAATTTCACCTTCAAATTAACTGCTAATCCTAGAGGTTCACATACTTTTGCCACTCACAGATATGTAATATTGGATCATTTTCCTCAATAAATAAATGACCAAGTATAATATTTTTGTCTCATTTGTTTAACTGGGTTCTCTTTATCTACTTTTAGGACTTGTGTAAAAATCTGATGTTTTAGGTAGGGATGTTAACCGATGACCGTTTGACCGATGGTTGGCCGAATCAATGTCAACCGGTTAATTTTTTTTTTGGTTGTCGGTTAAAAAAACAAAACAAAACAAAAAAACGTTTTGAAGCTGCTGATTTTGGAGCGGAGAACCTGGAATTCTGTGTTGTAAACGCTTGGGTTATGCCATGCGGTGTAAGGACAACAGCTGACAAATCAGAAAACACCCATTCAGTCATGTCCCGCCCTCCCAGCCCAGCTGAAGACAGCTGCCACTTGGCGAAAGAAAGAAAAAGTGTAGACACAGGCTTTTTAGCTTACAAATTACTATTCTGGTTTTTTAAAATTATTATTAGAAGGCACGTCGAGTTTAGTCCTGCCTTGGCCAGTGCATTCTGAAAGTACGTTTCGGTCTGTAGCCAACAATGCATGTTATTGCAGATCAGATCTCTCCACGCAAACTAAAGGCGCAGATGCCGACTTTTGGAGGGAAGGGGAGAGAATGAAATGACAGCGGTGTCTGGAGGGGGCGTGACAAACGCAGCTTTTACGTCTGTGAGCCAAGTCGGTGACGGCTTCAGAGCAACTTCAATACCACGCAGTAATGGCGTGTTGATATTGGTAACGGCATTATAACGATTGTAGCTAATTAATTAGATTACCCGGCGTTATAACAGCCTTTATTTTAACGCCGTTATTCCCATCACTGAATGTTATGTAGTTCTTCTAGCACTTGACTTTATTTTCAACGCCATCATGGCCAACTGGAACTGTCTCTAAGCTGGAGCCATTCGTCCTCCGCTCCAATACAAACCCCTCGACGTCAGCGCCGCGTTTGACTAAATGTTTCGCGCTGTAGAAAAGGGAATGTGAGTGGAGGGCAGCGACTGGGACTGAATGTGCGCATGCTCGCGGTTAGATTTAGAATAGATTCTAATAATTCCAATTCTAGAATTTTAAATTCATAGGTTAACCGACTTTAACCGGCTAATGAGGCTCGGTGGTCGGTCAAGATTTTTTTTAAAGTTTTCGCCATCTCTAGTTTTAGGTCATATTTATGCAGAAATATAGACAATTCGAAAGGGTTCACAAACTTTCAAGCACCACTGTAAATCTCCAACCATCTATTCAGCCGTGTCCATCCGCTCATCTTGATATTGATCCGTCTCCACACACACCTCTGCATTCATCCCTTAATACGAGATCAATATCTATCCATCCACCTGCTCACATATCTTATAGATCTCAACCATTTATTCAGCTCCATCCAACCACCCATTTCTGTCCATCATCATCTCCACACAACAACCCTCCCTCCCTCCCTTCCTCTCACCTTCAGCGTGACCTGCTTGCCGAAAGTGACGTCTCCAGACACGGTGAGGTGATCGAGCTCCAGCATGTCTGGGATGCTCTCAAACCTCCGCAGGAAGTCCTGCACCTACACCACACACACACAAACCCTCCATTATACACAGTTACACAACTGATCTACTGCTGTATCCGGCGCCCGGGTTATTGACGTTGGACCCGGTCATAGATTAGCCAGTTTGTCAGCATAACCTTGGCTGCATGCTTGATGGTGCAATCTGACCAAAGAGCAACGGAGCACAAGACAGTGCTGTTTATTAACAGAACATGAACAGAAGTTTAGTCGGAGTTGGTCCATCTTGTGCAGGAACCAGTGCTAAACCGATATTCTTCTTCATTCACCTTGGTGAAGGAGCTGCCCAGTTTGACATGCGGCGTGGTGGGGAATTCCCTCTTCTTGCTCATGGTGAGCGAGCCTGCGTCCATGCTGTACAGATTGGACATGACCAGCAGCAGGTCAGAGGTGGTCTTGACCGGCAGGAAGCGGCTGCGCGGGACGTTGATGCCCAGCGCGTTGTCAAAGCTCTTAATAGCAGCACCGACAGCTGTTTCCAGCTGGATGACATTCAGACCACCATCCAGAGTCTGGACACACAAAGCAGAAGGTTTTAATGAACTGGATTATTGATTTTCAGTAAGCGCTTTATCCTGCATGGATGCAAACGGCGCGCCTTTTGGCGGATGCCGCCTTTTTCACGGCTGTCTGGGGGACTTGTGTGAATCGTGCAGATCCGATGAGGTTTTTTTTTTTTTTTGGCGTTGGAGTGTCTGATTATAATTTCATCCAAGTAAATTCTGTATTAAAATTACTAAATAAGCAAATGCCGTTACAGTCCATGAAACATAGGAAGTATAAGTATGAGAAAACAGTAAATCAGAAAGCTGCGCACGTAAAGCCAATTACGTAACTTGCGTCGGACTGATGGAAATCCTTGCGCGTGCAGTGAAGTGCAGCCAGCAGCAGATAATGGCGCGCAGCCAATTGGCTTTACGTGCACAGCTTTCTGATTTACGGTTTTCTTCTCATACTTATACTTTATGTTTCATGGACTGTAACGGCATTTGCTTATTTAGTAATTTTAATACAGAATTTACTTTGATGAAATTATAATCAGACACTCCAACGCCAAAAAAAAAACAAACACACAACTCACTGGATCTGCGCGATTCACACAAGTCCCCCAGACAGCCGTGAAAAAGGCGGCATCCGCATCCATGATCCTGGTCAGGGCTGTGTGTGAATACACCCGGAACAGGAGGTCTGTACCATGCATACATGCCACCATTACATGTGTGTGTGTGTGTGTGTGTGTTAATAAACCAGAATGTCAAGGGTGTAGTAGCTCATCTGGCCTGGCATTAAAACAACCATGACGACCTAAACATCAAACAGAACTGAAAATGTGACAGAGAACCAACCTCCACGACTAATTGTTGACAAGAAAACCAACAAAGCACTAAGTTTTGTTCCCTGAAGGAAGGTCGACCCAAAACCAGTGTTGTAGTTGAGTCACTAAACCCCGAGTCCGAGTCATTAAAAAAACCGAGTCGAGTCGGCTGCTGATCAGAGTCCGAGAACAAGACTCCAGCCGCACCATGTGACGGTGTCTGTTTCAGCGCCGTTAACATTAGTTTGCTCCTGAACATGGCGTATGAACAGGTGAACGTGCTTCTCTTTATCAGCGAGTGTGAAGTATTCTGTCAGAGATGGTTGGGAGACGGATGTAAGCGCAGAAGGTGTGTTTATTAATACAAGCGAAGACGGTAAACAATCCAGAACGGCAGGCAAAATCGTAAAGCAGGCGATAGGTCACGCGAGGCACAAACAGACTATCGCAGACTCGGCAGAATCAAAGACGAGAAACAGGAAATCAGGGATCAGGAAACCAAACGAGGAAATAAGGCTCGGTAATGTATCAGCAACGGAACTCAATTCAATACTTCGCAAAGTAAGTGTGTTTTCACATCGCACGCTGATTGCGCCTTAATCCTGCGAGTCGTTTAGGGTGCGTACGAGAGTCTGCTTGGTGGGCGTGCTGTCCGGAGCGCACCCGAGAGTCTGTCTGACACACGCGCCAAGGCGCGCAGGTGTGACACTCTTGAACGAAATTAGTACAAACATTAAATGTAGGCGCCGTTTACACATACCCGGGTATTTTTAAAAACGCAGACCTTTGCCTTCGTTTGTGCCTTTGGTTTATACACAAATGGAGTTTTTTCCTCTGAAAATGATTCTTTCTAAAAACCCCGGCAAAAGTATAAAAGTAAAAATGTTTTGCGTTTGTGTGTAAAGAGACCAAAACGTAGTTTTAGGCAATCTTCGCGCCAGAAAAGAGCGACCATTGTACATATGACAAGCATGGAAACACTCAGAGTAGCAGCATTTCTGTTATTAAGAGCCATATTCGCCTGTTTGCTTTTGAGAATAAAGCTCATTGACCAGCAGAGACGCATTAGGGCTCGGACTGCAGCAATTGCGGAGCTTCTGGTGACCAAAAGAGCCCGACCGTACCACCGCCAGCGTCGGCGATTTTGGGTTCGACCTGGACGGACTGCTATCTGGTGGGAGAATTTCGAGAATGGCGTTGTCGTCCCGGAGGAATGGCAGGAAAATTTCAGAATGTCGCGATCCTCACTCCTGTCACTCGCAGAGTTGGTACGTCCGTACATACAGGGTGAGTGTACTCACATGCGCGCTTCTGTCGATGTCGTCAAAAAAGTTGCCTGCACAGTATTACCTGGCTGACGAGGGTAGACTGCGCAAGACTTGGCTCGACAGCGTATTTATGCGGATCAATATAAACGTAATAAAAAAAAAAAGTGCAGCTGTGTGCACGAAATTATTTTGGAAAACAGAGTTTAGAAAATATGCGTTTTTAAAAATACCTGGGTATGTGTAAACAGCGCCGTAGATATAAATATCTTATGCCAAATTATGGTGGCATGTTACAAAAAAAAGAAAAAAAAAATCTGAGTCCTCGTCTCCAATTTACGAGTCCGAATGCAGTTGATGCACGAGTCCGAGTCATCAGTGCTCAAGTCCAAGTCGAGTCACAAGTCCTTAAAATTAGCGCACTGCCCAAAACAATCAGAACTGAACTCGGGTGATAAACGAGAGAGGAGATACAATTCTAGCCAGAAGAAAACGTATTAAGTGACCTAATGACTAATTTGTTAGCAAAAAATTGATAACACAATGACCAAGTGTTGTGCAGAAGGTCGAGTTCTTTCAAATAAAACAATCAGAACTGAAATCCATTGAGAACTGAGGGAGGAAGGAGACACGATTTAACTGAAGAAAAAAAAAAGTTGTAAACAAATTGTTTACAACAGAAAACTAACAAACAATGTTTTTTTTCGTCAAGGGAAGATCGACCCAAAACATCGATCAGACCTGGAATCAGAGAGGAGATACAAAAATTCTATTGAGAGGTCTAGAAAATTTGTTAATTTGGCCTAATTAGTAACTCGTTAGCAAAAAATTTGACAAAAACAATGAGCAAGTTTTGTGCGGAGTGAGGAGTTCTTTCGAACAAAACAGTTGGAACGGAAATCCGTGGAGAACTGACGGAGGAGAAGGAGATACGATTTAACTGAACTGTGGACGGACGCCATGGCAACAGCTCATGGGCAGATGAGCTAATTAAGCAGATGATAAAAGTTCTCATTATCATTATCCTAGTGTGCGTTTCACCTTGGGGTTAACGATGATCTCCAGGTCCATGGCGTTCTGCTCATGAAGTCTCTTGATAGCAGGCAGGCTGATCCACAGGTTGTTGGTGTTGAAGATTTTGAACTTGGTGACGGATTTGAACTCGTCGACGTGCGCTTTGGGAACCTGAGCGATCTCCAGCAGCCTGAGCTTATTATCGTACTGAATCAGAGTCCCACCCTGACAGAGACAGAGAGAGAGAGAGACACACATTCTATTGGAGCTTAAAATCAATAAGAATTGACACATCTTTCTCCTGGTCCTCACCTTGACGTCAGCGCGGGTCTTGTCGGTGACCTCCATGACGAACTCGCAGCGTCTCTCGGCTGGCTGGCTCATCAGGTGGTTGAGGATGTGCAGGTCGACCGTGGCGCCCAGGTTATCGATGTTGGACACAAAGATGTACTCCTTGCCCTCGGAGATGAGCTGATCCAGCAGGCCAGAGTTATAGAAGCTGGCGTAGATGTCTCCGTGGCCTGGAGGGTACCACGCCTCGGAGTTCTCCCCTGTCAGACCTATGTTGGTTGCCACTGGCAACAAAGACTCTTTATTTATCCTGGGATATCTGCAGAAAGAGGGAGGGAAAAATTATAGAAATAAAGAAGAGCATCAAGAGGGAGAAAAACTAAATGAAAAATGAGAGTACATTTAAAGGAACAGTCCACCGTACTTCCATAATGAAATATGCTCTTATCTGAATTGAGACGAGCTGCTCCGTACCTCTCCGAGCTTTGCGCGACCTCCCAGTCAGTCAGACGCGCTGTCACTCCTGTTAGCAATGTAGCTAGGCTCAGTATGGCCAATGGTATTTTTTGGGGCTGTAGTTAGATGCGACCAAACTCTTCCACGTTTTTCCTGTTTACATAGGTTTATATGACCAGTGATATGAAACAAGTTCAGTTACACAAATTGAAACGTAGCGATTTTCTATGCTATGGAAAGTGCGCACTATAATGACAGGCGTACTAACACCTTCTGCGCGCTTCGGCAGTGCATTGATACGGAGCTTAGTATCAATGCGCTGTCGAAGCGCGCAGAAGGTGTTAGTACGCCTGTCATTACAGCGCATATCACTGGTCATATAAACCTATGTAAACAGGAAAAACACGGAAGAGTTTGGTCGCATCTAACTACAGCCCCAAAAAATACCATTGGCCATACTGAGCCTAGCTACATTGCTAACAGGAGTGACGGCGCGTCTGACTGACTGGGAGGTTGTGCAAAGCTCGGAGAGGTACGGAGCAGCTCGTCTCAATTCAGAGAAGAACATATTTCATTATGGAAGTACGGTGGACTGTTCCTTTAAATCACAAATAGAAAGAAGGAACAGGAAAAAAAAAGTGTGCATGTTAAAGGGGAACTGAAGTCATTTTTAAACTCGCTTTATTTCTTAATTAACGTGTTACTCAATTACGTTTTCGGTTTTAGTAACCTTATATCGTGACTCGTATTGGCAACTAATTGCAATTAAAATATGATACTTATCGGCCTATTCGGTTTTTAGCCGTGTTGAATTTAGTTCGTTTGGTCCACGGCAGGCGTCGCTTATCCGCGCAATCTTCATGAGACTTGTGTGAGACTTCGAAATGTCAAGCGTCAGCCAGGTGTCAGCGCCGCCATTTTGAAAACTGTTTTCCAAACGAAATATTGCACAAAAACGAGTTTAAGTGACGATTACTGCCGACTTTTTTCAAACTTTCCCAATTGCTATCAAAACAAACAAAACTTCCGGCTTGATTACTTCAGCAATCGAAAGAGGGCGCGCGCGACTTTTGACAACCCGTGTCCGAAATTGCTCCCTACTCCATAGGGCACTATATAGTGAGGACGCCATTTTGTAGCGCTGTCCGAAACCTTAGTGAGGATTATTTACACCCTATATAGTGCACTCAAAGTATCCCACAATGCATCATGAAAAGTAGTGTAACAACGATGGTCACTAACCAAAGCAATATATCCCATCATGCATTGTGGTCGCGCTGAAAAATCAAATTAAAAGCCTCAAATGTGATTTAATAAAAGGCAGCGGCAAAGAAGAAAGTATTCAGGCTTGATTTAAAAGAACTGAAAGCACTTTGTATTGATTAATGTGGGAAATGCGCTCAGTATAATATGGATTTATCACAAAAACACACGCATGGATTTATTATTTTGAACAAAAACCCACCAGCCGACTGATCCGGCACGTTTTAATTGTGCGACAGAAATGATGTAAATACCAGCGTGACGGAGTAGTGTCCGAAAGAGTTTGTTCATTTTACCAATGAGCTCGCTGTATAGTCCTCTATACAGTAATTCCCTATATAGGGAGTAGGGAGTAGTGAACGAGTGAGCGATTTCGGACACAGGGTTTGATTTGCGCTGTACGTTTTACTTCCGTCCTACGATGTCTCGCACAGGTCTCAACGAATCTCGTTTACGGCCGTTGCTTTGACATATGGACTGATATATTACAGAGCATATTTCACACACTCATAACTCGCTATAGCAACAACAAAATAGCGATCAAACATGCATTCCGATATTTAATAAAATGAGAGAAATAGAATTTTGATAAAAAAAATTTGCCTTCAGTTCTCCTTTAATTGTACCTGCTCTGGTTGAAGGTGTGTATTTTGACACGGTGGTGAGTGTATTTCTGCAGGATCTTCTTGGTGTCTTCGTCCGTGTTAAAGCTGTTCATCAGGACCAGAGGGACGTCAGTGTTGTACGTCTTGTTCAGGTGCTACACACACAATCATAAAAGCACCTTTGAAGAGAACGGATTTAAATATGCATGACTGAAGAGATGCGGTGATTTACATACGAAGGAGTCAATTTGCATATCTTTGATCATGTGTACTGTGTACAAATTGGTTACAAAAGTGGTTAGGAACGTAAATATCTGCTGCTCCCCCCATCATGTTTCATTTCTACATCACGTTGTACTTCCAGAGCACATTATATTTATAAAACAAAATCTTTAAACTGCAAACTGCTGCCTCGCGGCTCGGTTGATCAGCTCCGCAGAAAAACCCCGTGACCCAAAACACACAGCACGTTCGATTCACTTCCTGCAGTCGAGCAGATTCAGAATTGAAAATCACTTTCGGTTTGCTTGGACGCAAACCAAGACCACCTCGCTCATACACTCTCAGATCGCCGTGTTCTCCCCTGCCTAAAGAACCACACCAGGGTTCCGTTCAATGATTAAACACTGTATATGTGAACACGCACCTCTATCTGCTGCACAGTCAGGTCCAGGAAGGTGTTCTCATTACGGACGCTGATCAGACTCTTCGGGCCTTTACAGCCCATGCTGGTGCCCAGCCCTCCGTTCAGCTTCACTACAGCCAGCTTGTTCAGACTCGCAGCGACGCCCTGCGGTAACTGCTTCGCCCGGATCCTCTCATACGGCTGAATCTGAGAGGAAAAACACGATGGAAAAAAGATGCAGTAACTCCATCACTGTTACTACTAGAGTTCTTTAACAACTGCTGCACAATGTTGCCGAAAAGAAAAGAAACCACACCACTAACTCACTCAAAATACTGAACTGAACTTAATCAGGACAAAAACAAAAATTAATAAATGTATTTATTTAAAGCACTATGTAAAAACAATTAAATAATATTGGCTGGCTTTTAAAATGTATTTATTTAAACAGTACATCTGATATATTCCATTCAGCTAGCATGATACTGACCGGAATACATCTGATAGACCACGAAAAAACCCAGCCAGTATTATAATACATAACATAAATGGGATGGCGAAAACTAAAAAAAAAAAAAAAAAAAAAAAAAAAAAAAATCTTGACCGACCACCGAGCCTCATTAGCCGGTTAAAGTCGGCTAACCTACGAGTTTAAAATTCTAGAATTGGGGGGCGTCGTGGCTCGGGTGGTTGGGGCGCCGTGCCGTGGATGCGGGCGACCCGGGTTCGGTTCCGGCCCGGGGTCGTTTCCCGGTCCCTTCCCGTCTCTCTCTCTCCCGCTCGTTTCCTGTCTCTGCACTGTCCTATCCAATAAAGGTGCAAAAAGCCCAAAAAAATATCTTAAAAAAAAAAAAAAAAAAAAATTCTAGAATTGGAATTATTAGAATCTATTCTAAATCTAACCGCGAGCATGCGCACATTCAGTCCCAGTCGCTGCCCTCCACTCACATTCCCTTTTCTACAGCGCGAAACATTTAGTCAAACGCGGCGCTGACGTCGAGGGGTTTGTATCGGAGCGGAGGACAAATGGCTCCAGCTTAGAGACAGTTCCAGTTGGCCATGATGGCGTTGAAAATAAAGTCAAGTGCTAGAAGAAGTACAGAACATTCAGTGATGGGAATAACGGCGTTAAAATAAAGGCTGTTATAACGCCGGGTAATCTAATTAATTAGCTACAATCGTTATAACGCCGTTACCAATATCGACACGCCATTACTGCATGGTATTGAAGTTGCTCTGAAGCCGTCACCGACTTGGCTCACAGACGTAAAAGCTGCGTTTGTCACTCCCCGTCCAGACACCGCTGTCATTTCATTCTCTCCCCTTCCCTCCGAAAGTTGCCATCTGCGCCTTTAGTTTGTGTGGAGAGAGATGATCTGCAATAACATGCATTGTTGGCTACAGACCGAAACGTACTTTCAGAATGCACTGGCCAAGGCAGGACTAAACTCCATGTGCCTTCTAATAATTAAAAAAAAAAAAAAACAGAATAGTAATTTGTAAGCTACAAAGCCTGTGTCTACACTTTTCTTTCGCTGAGTGGCAGCTGTCTTCAACTGGGGCGGGAGGGCGGGACATGACTGAATGGGTGTTTCTGATTTGTCAGCGGTCGTCCTTACACCACATGGCATGCCCCAAGCGTTTACAACACAGAATTCCAGGTTCTCCACTCCAAAATCGGCAGCTTCAAAACGATTGATTTTTTTTTAACCGACAACCAAAAAAAAAAAAAAAATTAACCGGTTGACGTTGATTCGGTCAACCATCGGTCAAACGGTCATCGGTTAACATCCCTAATACATACATACACATTCCTTTCGGGTGTTCAACGCATCTTTCTCTTTCAAAATCTTCTGTACTTAACGAAGCGAACCTGGCAGCCATGTTTGCATGTTTGTTTACCAACTATCACAGTCAGTCTCTCGCTAGCGTGGAAGTTTTACGTCGCCGATGTGTGACGTCATGATGTCTTGACAACCATGCAATATCGTAAACCATATTCAACGCTCATTCTCCACTGGGTAGAGTGACGCGATACACGTACGATAAGCAATATGCTAACAATACTGCATGCTATCAAACCAAACCAAACGAATGAAACCTGCTAGAAGGGAATAGAACACACGTTTTTATTCCATCGAAAAAAGTGTCCTGTATGTATAATAGTGCATATTATTACACAAAAGATGAGTTTTTTGGTCTTTTTTAAAACCCATTTACTCCCAATTGCAATTTCCAGTTTCTGGTGAATCGCAGTCTTGGAATCTGATTAAATAGTTTGGGCTTTCCCCGGAAATATTCATTTATTCTCTTTAAACAAAAACAAAAACTCATCTCTGATACAGGATTTTTAAAAAATGATTTGACAACATTTATTTCTCTGCCCCGAGTCTTTAATCAGCGAGTGAGTAAATATGGTGAATGTGTTTGACTGCGTCTTTGTTGGAGGTTACGTTTTTGATTTTGATGAAATTTGGAGGAAAAGGTGAGCCATGGGTCAAGGAACAATTAAGTAGATTAGATTTTGATGCAAATCCGGATATATGCACGTGGACCCAGGATTTGTCATTCCCAACGCAACTCAAAAAGTAGTGAACAGATTTGGGTGAAATTTGGTGGACAGCTTTAGTATTCTCCTCGGTTCAAGTGATTTGATTTTTGATGTTGTAATACACTGCAGCCCCGCTATAACGAACTCTTACTATGAACTTTTGCATATAACGAATCAAGTCTGTGTCCCCGGCCTTTACCAACAAGGAGTTAGAGTCTTAAAATAAAACAGACCCCCAACATCACCGAGCCATGCGCTCCTTTTCCCACCAGAGACAAACAATAAGTAATCAAGTCTGCAGTCAAGTTAACAATACATGTTAACGCCATAAAACAAAAGGCGTAACAAGCCTTGCTTAGGCGTCGATCACTAACAATTAGAGAACAGCAATCATTGACTTAAAAAAAAAAAAGAAAAAAGAAAAAAACCCTTAAAATGACTATGAGCTAAAAGCAGTTTTACTCAAGTCTTTACTCTGTAAGCACTGTTGTCATGGCTACTTGTCACATCCACGTGCTCAGAGCGTGCACGCAGCACCATTAGGACTAATTACCATGCACCTGTTCTGGATTAGAGCACAATCACAGCATGCACTTATCAGGACTCCCTAAACACACAGACTTTGCGATGCATATGTGCTGTACCAAGTGTCTCACATTACCAAGCCTTATATCTGCGTATTGCTTTACTGGTTTTGACTCGCTTTTGTACTTTGGACTTTACCTGATATTCCATTTCTGCCTCGCTCCACCACCCAGGAGCGCCCGTTCCATGACCCTGCCTTTGTCTTAAGTTTTTAACTCCCCATTTTTAAATAAACAAACAGTCTTCCTGTGATTACATCAGTCATCCGCCTCCATTACAGTTAAAGAATACAGCATCCTGAAAAATTCAATTTCAACTTGTAAAGAAAAAGCGCTCCAAGACTTGGTCCATATCTACAAATCAACATGATGGGCTGAAAAGAAAAAAGATACGGCAAGCAAACAACGCCGAGTGTGACGTTTCCTTTACTTCGTATTATATGCAAGTCAATTAAACGCAAATATAAGTTCAACACGGTTGCTCTTGTTTTACATAAGTGAGTGAGTGTTGTGATAAGTGGGTCCATTTCAGGACAACAAACTTTTCAGTATAACAAACTACTTGGATGACCCCCAAGGAAGTTGTTCATTATAGCGGGGCTGCAGTGTATGTGGCTTGGCGGAGGGATGCACTCTACTCTACCGAGTGCCCTAGTTCTTGTTGAAACTCTTGAGCTTTTGACCTTGTGTGAGCAGTAACACTGCCAGCCAATGGGAGAAAAGAAAGAATGAAAGGATGATGAGATGGGTGAAGGAAGGAATGAATTAGAAGGAAAGAAAGGGAGCGAAAGAGAGAGAAGGGTTGGCATTTATCCCCATGATAGATGTGACAGGCCTAAATGTCCAAAGAGCAGTTCCCTGGCAACACGCGCAGATAAGCCTTCACATATCTCACCATAAAATTAAACGCCTCAGGGTTAACGAACCCAAAAATCCAGAAAAGCACTGGTACAGTTGCAATGCAAATACATAAAAACAAATGTTTGAGAGTAAAGATTACATCAGCCCTTCACCAGGCCTCCAAGGAGAACATATGGAGCAATATTTAATGCAGAAATCTCATCCTTCACTTAAATGGTGTTACAATAATGCTAAGATAACGCTAATTATTTTGTTCGTGGTCCAAATCCTGCGCGCTGATTGGCTAGCGAGTGGGTCCGTATCCTACAGTATGGACCCCAGTTACGGATCTCTGGAGACTCACTCGTTCACAACAACATAGTAGCAATTTTTGTCAACATTTATTTTCGCATTTCTCAGGAGAATAGCATTAATTTTACAGCATGGATAGCGATAACGACAGTGTTCACAGCGAAAGCGAGTTTTACTACCCTGAGGAAGAAGAAATAAACATTTCAGGAGAAAGCTAAAAACCTGTAACTTGCTAACGCCGAGCAAAAACATGGCTGAATGACTCCTATTTGTATAAATAGGGGACTACATAGGCGGCAAAATGTTTTTTTTTCCTGCTGTAGAAGCAAGGGCGGCTGGTGCATAAGGGCAATTGTGCGACGCACTCCCAAAACGAAAAAAAAAAAAGTTTTTTTTCTTTTTTTTAAAACAAACTTTCACCAGTGTTGCTCGAGGCCGTTTTAATCTGTCTCTGGGTATCATTGTCCAATCAGGGTGGTCTTGCTTCTAGAGTACCACCCCTTTTGGGGCGATTTCAGTCACGCTGAAAATCGCCCAAGTGTTCACTGATAGAGTCCCATGTTAATATATTTTTTTTCTCCTGACTGACACTTCAATGCAATCTCTATGGGTTCCGGGGGGGGGGGGGGGCTTGCCCTAACATGCTTACGTCACGGCGCAGCGCGGCAAAGTTGCGTTCCATAGACATATAAACATGGACGCTGCCTTCTGCGTAGAATCATACGTCATCCTCGCCACCATATTGGATGGGGCAAAGTGGAGATTCTTCAACCGTCTCTGGTATAGCGTCTAGACAGTAGCCGAGAATAAAGATGCCTCATTCATGTGCTGCGTTTAACTGTACCAACAGGTTTACCGTCCAAACGAGATCACATGGGATTACCTTTCACAGGTGAGACTGGAAAAATACTCTTCAATACTGTTCCTTCAGTCTTCAGTTTCCCAGCTCATCTCCACTGGGGAGGTGTAGAGTTATAAGCAGTGAGAATTAGAGAATACAGTGCCACACTATGATGAACGTTTTTGAGCGTATGATGAATGTTTTTAACCTTTCTGAATGTGAAGGAATCAGTGATGTATTTTGTTTTGGTATGACGTTAGAACCTGGCCGAACTCAGTTTGGCGCTCATTCAGCTCACTTTATACAACGAGAGTAGGTCTGTGTGGTGACTCAATAAATAAAACAGTACATTTTTATTTTCATTCACTATTTCCAGTTTTTCCACTATTTCCATCATTTATCATATTCAGTCTTGTAGGTTGGTTATTGTGGCCTCAGGTTTTGGTCGCTTGCTACGGTATGCTGACTGATTAGCTTACCTGAGCTATCTATCGCTAGTTTGCAGTGTACAGGGTATTTCGCACACTATTTATAACCATCACATTAAAACTTATATGTTGTTTTGATGCCTGTTTGTTTCCCCAAATATATACATGTGCGTCTTAATGGGTGAATAAAAGGCATCGAGTTAAATATTATTGTAGAAAGGGGCTTTATTGCCGTGGTGTTTTTCTGGGTTTGGTTGACTATTGACTTGCTACCTAGGTCAATTTACTTCAGTCCTGTGGACATTTATGATCCGTGTAGACATAACGGGGGAAAATTGCCCCCCCTGAAAAAAAAAATTCAGGAGCCGCCACTGCATGGAAGTGCACTTGTATACCGAGGAGGAAGCAATTTTCATTACAGCCGTGAATGAGGATTCAAAATGGCAGCTTGGCTCGGTTTTCCCTTTCGGGCGCTCTCGTTTTCTGTTAGAATTCGGTAAAGAAAAAAATAAATATATTATTTACCAGCTTAAGGTCGGTCTATATGGTGAAATACAGTGACCTCGGCCTTGAATACTGACCTCGGCCCAGAGGGCCTCGCTTAGTACTTTCAAGACCTCGGTCACCGTATTTGACGATACGGACCTCCCAGCTGGTAAATAACATACATCTCACGCTAGCACCATTTATGTTTATTCAACACCTCACAGAAAGTCTTCTCCTACCATAACTACCCTCAGTACCATACCATTGGAGTAGCAGGCTGATTTTAAACACTTTAATAAATGGACACAAGACACGTTTTTATAATGTTATTGAAAAATGTCTGAATTTAGATTTGTAAATTTTCACACATTTTCGGTACTCAGGATATAAACCTACCGGATCAGCCCACTTCTTTATACGCTGGACATATTTAACATAACTTCAATCCCCTTTATTCTGAAGAGTGGAAGTCAGTAATTGATAGTTTATTTTTGTTAACAAGTCGAACAGAAGACTTGTGAAGTTTGTGTGGCAGTAGAGATTTAAACATCTACTGCTATGTGTGTAGCACAGCTAACAGTTTGCTAATTTTATGCTAATGCTCACTACAGCATTAGCAACCAAAGTGCGCTAACCAGCCTACCTGTTACATCGGACACCAACTGTTCGCTCGCTGCACCTCATTAATATGGCGAACTGTTGAATCTGACTGGAAGTTGTACACAAAAATAGTACTGTGACAACATGCGATAAATTTAACGTTGCAAGTGGTTAAATTTATGAGAACACTGTTGCTAGGCGACTGGAAAATAGCAAGCAATGTGGTGGTGGTCTGAGTATGTAATATCTGACAATGTAACGGTGTAACTATTAATGAAATGAAGTAAATCTATCGAGAACGTTCACATTTACCTCAGAAATTGTGTTTGTTGACTTAAAAACAAACAAACAAAAAAAAAACCTGCTCCATGGCTAAATTTCCATTTTAAATCACTTTTAGCATTAACCGCTAACTTCAATGGGTTCAGCCATATTGAGAATCGCTTAGCATGGCTGAAGCCACGGATTAGCATTATGAGGTGACGTAGAACAGTAAAAATGTCCACCTGATTATGCATCCTAGCGATCTAGAGTTATATAGACGTCCTTGGGTTAAAGGGCATCGCCTTAAAGGCGACTCTGGGAAAAGTTCAAAGAGGCATTTTGAGATTTCAGGGGTTTCGCGTTTCAAATTCCTCTCGGTTCACGAATGCACTCTATACCATACCATACACCGTTCCTGCGGTTCAGACACGAGACCTTTATCCAACAGTGCACATGCACGCAGCTGATAAAGTTCTGACGTGTCCACTCCTGTCGAAGCTGGCCGAGAGCTCGGCTGGACTCAGAACAGCAGCTGCTAAGGATAAAACAAAAACGACAGCTTGGTGCCCACCTGATACAACTCAGCGCCTCATTATTGCGCCGTATCAGGTGCATTAGAGCAGGGGAAATGGCTCAATGTCTGATTCTGGATCAGCTGTTTACAGTCTACTAGTAACCCGAGCTGAACAACTGGTGTCCAGATGAAAGAAATGTCAGCCATCTTCCGAGAGTCCGAGTTCTCTTTTCCTGTCCAAGTCTCTGCGGCTAAATGCTGCAGGGGTCAGGATATTCATAGTCCTAGCTTTCTGTCTGTGTGGGGATATTAGTGGAGCACTGCAGGCT